>NW_027316532.1:19342242-19629742 GCF_026437365.1 Eucyclogobius newberryi
TGCTCGCAAAGATATTTTATTATAGTATAGTAGTTATAGAAAAGGACAAGGGAAATGGCCCCAGAGGCTGACCTTTTGGCCCTTTTGGGGCCAGGCCGGTGCAAAGACTTTGCCCAGAAAGGTGGGCTTTGATTCAGTTTAAAATATTAAGAAAGAAATCACAAGATGTATCAAGTCGACTACTGAGCACACCAAATTCCCTGCAGCACAGATAGACAAATCGGGTGTGTCATCACAAATCATGAGTCGGATGTGTAGCTTGACCTCCGCCGAACCCCTGAGATTGACTCACCGAACCCCGAACCCCAGGGTTCTGGGGTTCTGGAGTTCGATCGAACCCAGGTTAAGAACCACTGGTATAAGGAGTATAAAGAGTATGAAGTATAAAGAGCAGGATTATAGGAGGAATTCTGACATTTCCTGTAAACAAGTGCGACATCTTAAGAGTTAGACGAGATGCAGAGCTGACGTTTTAGAGAATAAGATAAGATAAGATATTCCTTTATTGTCCCACATGGGGAAATTTCATTGGTGCAACGCAGGTAGATACAGAAGAACAGATCACTTATAGGAAGTCTGAAAAACACTTTCAGTAGAAGATCTCCTATAAATAAATAAAAACTCCCATAGACAAATAAATAAATAAATACATAAATACCATTGCATGTGATCACGACAGTAATTGCACATGAATATGTGTCACGACAGCACATAGATTGCACATGAATTTCACATGAATTGCACATGAATTCCAACAGCAATTGCACATATGACAGAGTTGCACATCAGTATTAGGTTAGGTCAGTATTGCGAGTGTTCAGTACTAACAGTTTTTGTTATAAAGTCTGACAGCAGCAGGAAGGAAAGACCTACGGAACCTTTCCTTCGCACATCGAGGGTGGATCAGTCTCTCACTGAAGCTGCTCTCCAGAGCAGAGAGAGTGTCCTGCAGGGGGTGACACTCATGGTCCAGCATAGATGTGAATCTAGCCAGGACCCTCCTGTCCCCCACCTCCTGCACCGAGTCCAGAGCACAGCCCAGGACGGAGCTGGACTTCTTGATGACTCTGTCCAGCCTCTTCCTCTCCCTCTCTGTGATGCTGCTGCTCCAGCAGGCCACACCGTACAGGAGGGCTGATGCCACCACAGAGTCATAGAAGGTCTTCAGGAGTGGCCCTGTCACTCCAAAAGACCTGAGTCTCTTCAGGAGGTAGAGCCGACTCTGGCTCTTCCTGTACAGTGCGTCTGTGTTATGAGTCCAGTCCAGTTTGTGGTTCAGATGAACACCCAGGTACTTGTATGAGTCCACTCTCTCAATGTCCCGTCCCTGGATGTTCACTGGTGAGGGGGCAGTGGGGTGGCGTCTGCGGAAATCCACCACCATCTCCTTGGTCTTCCCCGCGTTGATGAGGAGGTGGTTCCGCTGACACCAGTCCACAAAGTCCTGCGCCAGTCCTCTGTACTCCGCGTCATCGTCGTCCGTGATGAGTCCGATGATGGCAGAGTCGTCAGAGAACTTCTGCAGGACACAGCTGTCCGTGTCATGTCTGAAGTCTGCCGTGTAAAGGGTGAAGAGAAAGGGCGCGAGGACAGTGCCCTGGGGCGCCCCCACACTGCAGGTCCGAGTGTCAGACACACAGTTCCGGGCTCTCACAAACTGGGGTCGGTCTGTGAGGTAGTCCAGGATCCACTCATACTCCACACCAGCCGTCTCCAGCTTGTCCCTCAGGAGCAGCGGCTGGATGGTGTTGAAGGCACTGGAGAGATCGAAGAACAGGATCCTCACAGAGCTGCCAGGCTTTTCCAGGTGAGAGAGAGAGCGGTGCAGCAGGGAGATGACGGCGTCCTCCACTCCGATGCCAGACCGATATGCAAACTGCAGCGGGTCCATGGCTGAGCTCACGGTGGAGCGGAGGTGGTCCAGGACCAGCCGCTCCAGTGTCTTCATCAGGTGGGACGTGAGAGCCACTGGCCTGAAGCTGTTGAGGTCTTTGGGGCGCGGTGTCTTAGGCACAGGTACCAGACAGGAGGTCTTCCAGACCTGTGGTATCTCCTCCTGTTGGGAATAAAGAGGGTCATCGCTGCACGGCGTATTAATAAATCATAAAAACGCATGTCATTTTCAACCCCAAATAATTATTCTATGTTTATGTTCTGTATGTCGAATACTAGATGTGATAAAGCTCAAGCTCAGTCTGAAATTGATCAAATATATGTATAACAATACAAAAATAAGAGATATAAATAAAACAATACTATAAAAAATTAAATAAAAATATAATAATAATAAATGAATGAATAAAAATAAAGTACTACTGATATTTGCTCAAATTAGTATCTAGTTTTAGTTTTGATAATATCAGATTTTTGATGCTTTTAACGTGGACATCATAGCACATAGACGCATCGTTGAGCTTTTATCACTCATTATTCCCTTTACTGCCCCAGAGCCTGCTGTGGCGGGGCAGATGGTCTGTGCCCACGGCCACATTCATGAACAGAACAGATCGTCCTCGCCTCAGAGATCTGCACTACAGTGTATCAACTTTAAAAACACAGAGGAGCTAATAATACTGTTTGTATCGCATTGTCACATTATTGCCTGAACGTTCAGTGCGTTTACATGTTTTGTACTTCCATCCATCCATAACCACCAACTGTGCGCTTTTGATTCTTACTTTACCGTTTGATTAATCGATAATTGTGATTATTATTATTTAGTTCTGATTATTATATCGTGACATGAACAAATCGTAGGTGGAAACAATGAGTAATTTCAGTTCGATCGATAAAAAACAAAGTCACAAACTGTAAAGTACTTTTGTACCTGGCATTTATGTGACAGCTTCATTAGCTTTTTATTCCGAAAGTTTGATCTTTTTTCACAGTTTAGTCAAAGCGTTAATAATCGTGAAGAGTCTTAAACTCGTGGTGTTTATTCCCACAACACTAAGACTAAAATGTGACGTTGTGACACTCTTATTCCCGCCTCTCACAACAAACGCTTCAACACGTCGTTGATGTCATTTTGAATAAGTTAGTCTGGTCAAACGAGGAGCATTTACAGCTCGCGTCAGTGGTTGTAAAATGAGAACGCATCGAGTCCAGTAAAAGACCATTTAATCATCATCTCTTTGACCATAATCGTTTAAAATATGACAGTTTTAGTTTGGGTCAGAGGTTTGGACGTTTCTGGGGTCAAAGGTCACTGCTCGGTGGATGTAGTAAAGTGAGTCTTTCCCACAGTTGGTGAAGGACACGTCGTTCTACCGGGAAAAAGGGCCCGGCTTTTACCACACAGTGCAACAGGAAGTGGCCCGAGCCTGATTCACGACGCCAGTACTGTAGCTCACATGAGACCGCTCACTTATACACTAGTACTATTATCAGTATTAGTAGCAATAATAGCATTAGCAGCAATAGCAATAGCATTAGCAGCAATAGCAATAACAATAGCAATAGCAATATCAGTAGCAGCAGCAGTAATAGCAGTAGTAGAGGTAGCAGTAGCAGCAGTAATAGCAGTAGTAGAGGTAGCAGTAGCAGCAGTAATAGCAGTAGTAGAGGTAGCAGTAGCAGCAGTAGTAGCAGTAGTAGAGGTAGCAGTAGTAGTAGCACCGTACCAAAACTTCAAACTTGATTTTGATACCGAAAAAACCAAACAACTTTGTCCTCGATAAAGACTTTTACACCACAATGATGTCATTTTGAACCTGGTTCATGTAGTTCCTCAGTTCCTCGGGCAGAACCAGGTCTAGTTCTAATGTAGGTGAAGAACATTTCATTAGGGATTTGTTCCTAATAAGTATAAATATCTGCTTTTAATCCTCATTTCAGTCTCTGGGGAAAACAGCTGCTCACTAAAGCTGCAACAATGAATCCACTGATCGAGTATGAAAAATAAAACTCTGAAACACAAACAAAAAGACCTTTATAATGAAGAAGTTCTGCATTAAATAATCTTTTAAAAATTCCTTTAATTAAAGCTTCAACGTGTCCCTCAGAGTCCTGCAGGGGATTAGCCGATTCAAGTGAAAGAAAATAACCGGTCAAAGAAGTGATATTTCTGTTTGCTGATTGTTCACGATTGTCGCAGTGTTGGGATGCGGCAAAAACAAATTATATTAAGTGATTATATATTCCTCACTCATTTAAAAACACGGTACAGTCGACTAATTACTCTTAAATGTGATTAAACCTGTGAAAAGGGTTAAAGCAAAAGAGAGAACAGACGGCCGGTTATATAATCAGAATGAAATCATGTCACACACACACACAGCGTTTTAGTTTCCATTAGTCGGCAAAGGAAGGCATGAATTATGAAGCGCCAAGACCCGGATCAGGCGCGGTTCGAAGCCAATCAGAGCTTATGTAATGTGTTCAGACGAGAGGAATCCTCTGGAAATGTCACAGGAAGTTAAAAAGGTGCGTTATGTCATCTCTCTGGAAGAAAGTCCACCATGTGTTACCGGTTACCGAGGCGATGACACCGTTTGGACTGTTCCACGGGTTTGTCAAAAGTATCGACAGTCAGATCATGCAAAAAAAGGAGACTAAAAATGCACGTGAAGACTAAATAAGATCGTCAAAACAAAGACCACGCGGTTTACAGTTTAACACACTTTAGCCCAGGGGCGTCCGAGGGCCACATTTTGAAACATATACCGTATTTTCCGGAGTACAGGTCGCGCGGATTATTAAGCGCACCATCAGCTATGTGTACCATGTGTACTGGTCCATACCTAAAGCGCACCGGACGATAAAGCGCATAAGATAAACCAAACAGACGGATAAGTCAGTCAGTTGAGCTTTATTAAACGCGTTCAACTCATTCAGATCAACATTGTTCAACATCAAAACACACTTTGCTATCGCTAACAGACACGTTAGCATATCCAAATCAATTCTCAGTCAAGATCACTTAAACACATAAAATACAAACACAGAACACACTCTGCTACCGCTAAAAGACACGTTAGCGTACAGGCCGCAAAATAGACGGGGGCCCGGGGCCTGTAAGCAGTCAAATCTCCGGCGGGCCCGCGGTTTGAATTAGGAGGGGGCCCCGCCGTGCCCCTGTATCTAAATTCCTCGAAAAAAAAAATCAAGATTTAACTAGTCATTTGGCCATATTCGAGGCATTTTTATGGCTTAAGTTTCGTTTTGACAGACATGCCCACTTCGCAGTCTTCTTGCTTTTCATTGGCCAAGCGGGGTCCGTGATCTGATTTCGATGAAAGCGGGCATCTGATTGGTTCGTGTCGCGTTCTTATGTCCTCGGAAATGCCCGGTCTAATTTGGCGGCAAAAGTAAAGACTGAATAGCGGACTGAGTAAAGTTTTTTACAACAAAAACTGTATGTCGATGTGTAAGTATCTTGAAGGGGGAAAACCCCCACCACCCAAAAGACAAAAAGTTACAGAAGAACAGAAGAAAAAAGAAAAAAATGATTGAGAAGACTGAAAGGGACAGACAATATATGGAGTGGTGGGACACACCTTTTCCATGGCATCAGTAGAAGGAGGCTGGATTATTGTACTGCACCGTGTGTTTGGCCTTTCCTCAAAACTGATACAAGGCACAGGTATTTATTCGACAAGCTTTGATATTTAACAGAACTCTTACAAGCTACTATTTTAACAATACTGATACTTGATCTGTTCCCTGACAAGAAGATTATTCAGAATATTTATTATAAAACATACAAGATCTCCTTGCTGTGTCTGTACTCAGGTTATTCTGTAGATTGTGATTTGATTTATTCCTGCTGCAGAACATATAAGATCTGGTTTAAATGTTGCATACATTATTTATTCTGTATCTTAGAAACCTTATTATATTGAATTAAACAGTATTGAAAGATCATGATCTCTGGTTTATAGCAATTCAGTATTTGTGCTTTTCATATCAAATGAAAGTACTTTAAATTGTTTTACATACTAATAACGAGGTTTAAACCAAATGTATCTTGTTCTTATGACGCTGCGATGCCGCGCGCGCTTGTGGGCCCCTGAAATTGCTGGGGGGCCTCTAACTTTTTTTTAGGTAGGGGCCCCCCTGGCCCCTAACTTTGAAAATCTATTTCTCAGCCTGGCGTATTCACATCAACTCCCAGCATCGTTCAGTTGCAACACGTAAAATACAACACAATACACTCACTTTTTCAGTTCATTCCTCCTCCTCAAATCCTTCAAATGCCGCCGAAGTACATCCCGCATAGCTATGACCAGACGTCCCGATTTATCTGGGAGAGCCCCAATTTTTTACGTCCCGTGTGTCCCGATTTAATGTCTGCTGGGGCGCAAATGGTAAAAGCAGCCAAAGCGCCGATGGTGCTCCGTGCTAAAACTCTTTGGTCAGTGTGATCCCGCATCTCGGATCCACGCGGCAGTTCAGTGATGATTCCAGCCTTCCGGCCTCGGACCACAGTTTTTAAATTTAATTTAGCTCGTAAGCTTATTTTTTTCGATAATATAACAGATCCAATGGTCTATTGGCAGGAGCCATCTTGGGCCAAGATTCTTGGGGTCCTTTATTTACCGGTAGGTGTCTGCGTTGTGCCTGACTGAAAATGTTGTTTACATTTTGACAGTGCCGCCGCGTGCGCCGCGTGTAGGTAGAATAGAAATTCCCAGAATGCTTTATATACATGTTGTTGGGACTTCCGGTTCCGGAGTACTGTAAACATAGTCGCGCATCGGCGTCTCGTGTCCCAAATCTTCTTTATACACCATGTACCACACAAAATATCTTCGCTGTCAATAAGCACAACCAGAAATAAACCATATATTAAGCGCACCGGACTATTAAGCGCACGGACGGCTTTTGAGGACGTTAAAGACTTTTACGTGCGCTTTATAGTGCGGAAAATACGGTAATAGAGAAGGGAAAAAACATATATAAGTCGCACTGGAGTATGAAATAAGGTTGCAAGTCTGAAAATAACAAAGATCATCACATAAGAGTTCAATGTGGAAAAAAATCTCTATTCGTAAAACCAATAAATAATAATCTGCAAAATTAAGGCGGTTCTACATCTCCAATAGAACACAACAGTGTCAACCTTGTGAATACAGCTCTGTAGTTTAGTACAGTACAGGCAGTAGCACCAAATTAACATATTTTACTTCTCGTTTCAATGGTTCTGTGGGTCAAATGTCAGGCTGAGAAATAGATTTTTAGGGGCCAGGGGGGCCCCCATCTAAAAAAGTTAGGGGCCCCCCAGCAATTTCAGGGGCCCACAAGCATTGCGGCGTCATAAGAACAAGATAATGTGTTGTTTTAAACCTCGTTATTAGCATGTAAAACAATTAAAGTACTTTTATCTTTTATTTGATATGAAGGAAGAGCACAAATACTGAATTCCTATAAACCAGAGATCATGATCTTTCAATACTGTTTAATTTAATATAATAATGTTTCTTAGATACAAAATAAATATTGTTTACAGCATTTGACACAAGGAGATCTTGTGGAATATATAAAATCACAGCCTACAAAATATACTACTAACATATATACATTGCCCCGATGCTAACAACTCCAAAGGGGGCGGGGCCCTTGGATACTTCCACATTGACATACAGCTTTCGTTGCAAACAACTTTAAAAATAAAAAATTTAGGCCTGAGTAGAGATTGACACCCGCCAACCTAGAAATCACTTTTGACGCAAAATTAGACCGGGCATTTCCAAGTAAACCCGAACAAAACAAAGAACGCAGCGGCCAATCAGATGCCCGCTCACAGACACCATTCGGCCGATGAGAAGCGAGAAAACTGCGAAGGGGCATGTCTGTCAAAACGAAACTTAAGCGATGAAAATGCCCCAAATAGCTATATATATATATATATATATATATATATATATATATATATATATATATATATATATATATATATATATATATATATATATATATATATATATATATATATATATATATATATATATATATATATATATATATATATATATTATTTTTTTTTTTTTTTTTTTTTTTTTTTAATGTTTGTGCTTCCCGAACCAAAAAATATAAATAGAATCAATATATTTAAACATTATTCGCTGACAGTTGGTTCAGTACAATATAAGTAAATTATTATTACCCTTCTTCTGCATTATTTGACATAAAAAATAATTACGAAAAAACAGTTTTCATGAAATACGAGTGTTATTGAATTGTTTTATATTCCTGAGCTGATTTTATAGCCATAATCCTTTACCTCCAGTGTAGTGTAGTGTAGAAACTGAAGCTGTAGATTAAAGATGCAACTGTGGGATTGTTCAAAAGTAATGACCGTTTTGTCCAAAGAGACATTCGGATGATATAAATCTATATTTCATGACAAACTGAAGTCACTTTCACTTTGTCAAACCGCAGACTTCGACATCCTGTCTTCATCATCCACATCTACAAAAGCTGCTCGTGTTGTAGAACGTCAAACATGAAGCAGACTTTATCCAACCAAGAACACGAGGAACTGAACCACGTAGAATGTGATTGTTCCCTTTGCCACATTATGTTTACATCTACAACTACAGTAGGTGGTGGTAAATGCACCTTTTCACTTGGCTGCAAACCTCCATTGAAAGCAACATAACCACAACAACAACAACAACAACACATATTTGTGCATTTCTGAAACTGACACAACACTCGCTCTTTTTTGACTTAATACCGCTTTTTATATTTCATTTAATGCTATTTTGCGTCGGCTGTACTTTATAAAAAAAAATTATAATTTATTTTATTTATATTGTAGAAATCAATAATCTAAGTGCGGCGGATCCGTAAACCAAGTAATAAAATAACTGTGGCCTTACTAAACTGAACGTTCTGAAAATCAAAGTGAAGTTAAATGTGATAGAAACAGCCAGAGAAAAAAAAAGTTCTTAATTTTGCTTCTAAAGTTGTATTTTTTGGTCCTTACCTAATATATAGTGACCTGAATAATCACGACGATCGATAAACCTGATCATCTTGACTTGCCCGTCACCATAAACACTATATCGATTTATTGTTCAATAAATGAGGGACGGAAAAATCTTTTGAGGTCAATGTTTTATCTTGTTTTTATCTTTTTAGTCGTACGATGAGATTTAAACTGTTGAAAGGTCGAATATGCAACTTCAACTACCCTTAAAAAACAAAGATTAGGTTCAGGTTAGTGTTTCGTTCTGCTATTTGCGTTTGCACATTTTTTTTAATGGTATTGTACATTTAGAAAACTGTTCACAGTCAGCAGCATGACGTAGTTTCAATGTCACAGTTTAAGATTAGATAAGAGAACCTTTATTCGTCATTTTCAGGTGTAATTCACATGATATTTTCAGTGTTTTGCACTAAAAAACATCTATCGTCATAAACATAAACAACTCGTCCATAACACACAATGTTTAGAGAATAAATCATCATCACAACTCGATTTGAACGCGCGTTTATGGGATTTAAAGTAAAAACTGTACATACTTTAACTGACACAAAACCATTTCAACCAACTGTGACAAATGAGCTTTTAATTAATTACAGACAAAAAAAAACAGACATAAATGCCATCAACGCTGTGTATTACTACCATTTAAACCCGTACGCATTTATTACAGTTCAATGTTTATGTTTACGATTGATTTTTCCTCGTCGATGAATGAGCCGGGGAAGTGCGTGAATGAGACGGGGAAGTGCGTGAATGAGAACGAGCTAGGGAAGTGAGTAAACGAGACGGGGAAGTGAGTGAACGAGACGGGGAAGTGCGTGAACGAGCATGAATGAGCCAGTGAAGTGCGTGAAAGACAATAAGCCTGGGAAGTGCGTGAATGAGCCGGGGAAGAGTGTAAACGAGTCTGGGAAGTGCGTGAATGTGCCAGGAAAAAGCGTGAATGACCCGCAGAAGTGCGCGAATGACAATGAACATGGGAAGTGCGTGAATGACAATGAACAGGGGAAGTGCGTGAATGAGCCTGGGAAGTGCGTGAATGAGCCTGGGAAGTGCGTGAATGAGCCGGGAAGTGCGTGAATGAGCCTGGGAAGTGCGTGAATGAGCCGGGAAGTGCGTGAATGAGCCTGGGAAGCGCGTGAATGAGCCTGGGAAGCGCGTGAATGAGCCGGGAATGAGCCGGGGATACGCTGCCAGATGTCGCCCAAAACAAAGACTATTACGGTGACATTGAGCGCCCGTTGTTAATTCTCACGCGCGGGTAGTTCACTTGTATTGCGTGAAACTCGGACGCAAAACGCACCGAATCCGCGCATAACAATTCACGCTCCAAATATTCATCAGTCAAGAAAGAATGAAGAAAAAAACAAAGCGCGTTATCGGAGAAGCAGCTAGCGTTAGCCCAGAAACGCGATTTTATAACGGTTTCGTGCACAAAACGCGGCCGTTGCGCGTTAATAATTTGCACAGAATGAAATGGTCGTGCGGGTTTTATTTGTGTTCGTTACCGCGAAGACTCCTCCGAGAAGCCACCGTCCAGCAGCCGGACTTTGCAGAAGAGAACTCCGTTGACGAAGGGCACGGATGAAAGCTCGTCCAGCTCGAAGTCCACCTTGAATTTGAATTTCTTCTTCTTCATCATCATTAGATCCATGCGCCGCTCAGACGTGGACGCGAGGAGACGCGGGGGACATGTCAGGGTCTGCGCGCATGGGTCTGTGTCGCGCGGAGGCTGGAGATGACAACAGTGAAGCAGCAGAAGAAAGAGACCGTGAGAGAAGGAGCGGACACACGCGCCAAACACGCCCACTTCCGGTCTGGAGCCTTTCACAACAAAACTCACACGTAGTTTTTTGATTATTTGCACTTTATTTTTTGTTTTTTTTATGGAGCCTTTCACAACAAAACTCACACATCGTTATTTGATTATTTGCATTTTATTTTTATTTTTATGGAGACTTTCACGACAAAACTCACACGTTATTTTTTGATTATTTGCATTTTATTTTTTGTTTTTTTATGGAGCCTTTCACAACAAAACTCACACATCGTTTTTTGATTATTTGCGTTTTATTTTAATTTTTATGGAGCCTTTCACGACAAAACTCACACGTAGATTTTTTTTTAATGATTTGCCTTTGATTTTGATTTTTTTTGGAGACTTTAACAACAAAACTCACACCTAGTTTTTTTTTTTTAATTTACATTTTATTCTTTTTATGTCGTTTTTTTATTATTTGCATTTTATTTTTTATTTTTTTATGGAGCCTTTCACAACAAAACGTATGTAGTTTTTTTTTTTATTATTTGCATTTTATTTTAATTTTTTTATGGAGCCTTTCACAACAAAACTTATGTAGTTTTTTTTTTTAATTATTTGCATTTTATTTTTATTTTTTATGGAGCCTTTCACAACAAAAACCCACACATATTTTTTTTTTTTTTTTTTTATTGTTTCTTAGTTTACTCGTTATTTGGTGGGTGAAAACGGTTGTAAATTTAAATTATCCAAGAAGAAAAGTTGAAAAACATGAAGTTGAGCAAACAGTGACGACGTTAGCTACACTTTTCTCTCTTTTTCTGACCCTTGAAACATTAATTCAACAAAATAAAGCTGTTCTCATTCACGCTTATCCGCCGAATAATATTTGCTGTGACATTAAAGGAATTTTGGTTGCTATGGTAGCAGTTACGGAATTTCCTATGGTGATGTCGTGATTTAGAACCAGGAAGTGCGGTTTTAAAGTTTAAACCAGAAAAATTGCCAAACTGGGATAAAATCTGTAAAAGTTTTAACAAATCTTAATTAGAATTATCGTAACTGTGTTTCAGTGAAATGAGTTGTTAAACCCGTCACGGGCACTTTAAATGTAGAAGATTTACTCATTACATTTTTAAATGGTAGAGTAATTAAATCTGTTATTAAATGCATTCTACGTCCAAACTGTGACTTAGTATTAGTTTCTTCACATGTACACAAATAAAAAGTAGTATCCCAAATGAATACTCAAGTAAGAACTTGAGTATTCATTTGGGATACTACTTTTTATTTCTATCCGAGCAATATTACCATTATTATTATGTAACATTAACCAGAGAAAATAAACCAGGTCTAAACAAAGGGGTGTAAACCAGGTCTATAATAGGACATAAACACCATTACAGACGTTCTAAATAAGGACTAAACCAAAGGAGGAGAAACATGTGTCGAGTCTAAATAAAGTCCACACTAGAACTGCAGAGTTTGGACCAGTAACAAAGCTGAAACCAGAAGTCGACCCGTCAGCGATTATTTGTGCTGTATGTAATGAGCTTTTTTTAAATAGGCCTACACTTAAAGATAAAGATAAACCAGATAAAGTAAACAAAACTGACTAAAGACTTCCAGGTACAGAATTAGACCAATAAATCAGATATTTACACTTTTTAAATCGATGTTTTGTTTGGGCCGATTAACTGTTCAGACGTAAAGCTTTATTTAAACACTTTAGTGAAAAGAGGGTGCGACACGACATGCGGTTACACTGATTCATTACGGCTCAATGGATTTATACTGTTATTTTTAATGTACATTTATTTGTCCGCTTATTATTATTATTATTTTTCCATAGCCCGGAGCAGTGGTTCTCAACCCGGGTGCCACGAAAAGCGGAGACATTGAAAAAGACACGTTTGAGACTCTCTTATGTGTTATTTTGTCTTGAATTGTTACTTTCTGTGTGTGCACATTTACTGTCCCGCAGGAGGATGAACAAACCGTAACGCTTTACATCGCAAAGTCTTCACGTGCATGAGTCTGCCTCCCTCTAGTGGCCAAAGTGGTATTACACATGCACAGACCCACAGTAAAGGAAGTGTCTGTCATTCATGTTTAACCTAGATTTTTTAACACTTTCCCTCATGTCACGTCTAAATTCCTCTCACGAAGCGACAAAAAAGCAATTTCAAAATCTAGAGCAACTTTCTCTTGGACATATTAATCCATCTGACTTAGATATACGTTAAAGACATACAGAATTCAGAACTTAAACATGCAAAAACAGGGTTGATTTAGACGCCTTCTTTAAAAATAGAGCGTCCTGGATTAAAACGTTTGGATTGGTCGGGAGCAGCTGTTGCCAGATTCTTGTGAGCGTGAGTCATCGAAGGCGCAGACCACAAACTGCTCTCAAAGTCAGAAGAACAAGCGTGTAGAGAGAGAGCACAGTAAAATGAACAGAAAATCTACACCAGCTTGTCATTTATTTAGTTTATTCCCATATTTACTGCAGTAGTTTGGTATTTTTGCCATGTTACTATGTCTTACAGGCCTGTTTTGATCATTTATTTAGCCTAATTTTCAACTTTGTTGATTTGGGATTAATATCGATGTTAAATAGGCCTTAAAGGGGACATATGCTCTGAAATGCACTTTTATGAGCGTTTGACCATGTTACAAAAGTGTTTCCTCATCATAAATTGCATTTTAATTCATGTTTGTTTGAGTTAATCCGGTTTTGTCCTGTATTTGAAATTTCAGAGCTCAGAACATTTCCAATTTCACCTTCCCCCTGTCCCCGCCCATTGCTCTGTACTTGGATATTATTATTTTTTTAAAACAGACTCTGAGTGACACATGTCGGGTTTAAAACTGTCACGATGCCATTGTCCAGCAGTAAAAACTCCTCAAATCCAAATCTACTCCTCGTTACGGCGAAATGCCGTACGGCTTATCACTGTAAAGAGGCGGCGCTGATCAGTTGGTTCAAACCGGAAGTCAAGTGACGCTATATTGTATTTTAAAGCCGTTTTAGACCAACATTGCGACAATGACCAACACTCTACAATGAACAAAATGTAAAATACTGAATCTATATATGTCATACTTTCATACTAAATACACCCTCAAAACAAGAACGCGTCGTTCTGTCCAAAGTATGAAACTATTTTCGTTACGTTTAGTCTTAACTTTACTCAGGATTATACCTTTGTTTGCCAAACGGTAACGACGGCATCGATTATAGTCTAAGAGGGAAAAACGTGCCGTGCGTAAAACTGCGTGCGGCGCAAAAAAAAGACGCGTAACGGCCAAAGAAACGTGCGCGGCGCAGATCGGTATATATTAAATCAATGAAAAAAAACTAAAGAACAAACAATAAACCCATATAGAATGTTTTGTTGTTGTAGCTAAACCTAGCCTCTATGCTAACGCTAATGAGGTCACGTGACACAACAAAACTAGCTGTAACAAATGTTTTATAAGTGCTTAAACCTGACTATTTTGACAATTGTGGTTTATTGATAAGGGTTTTTCTGGTTATTTAGGGGTTAAAGTCTTAAAGTCTCATGTTGCAGTAATGTTGTAAAAGGGTGTGGCCGTTTCTCTCGTGTTGTTGGAGGAAGAAGAGGCGGGACTTAGATCCATGGGCGGGACTTAGATCCATGGGCGGGGCTCGACCTGACGCGAACCGTTTCCTCCTTCCTCCGCTTCATCTGCTTCATCCGCATTTCAAGCGCCACTTTACGACTTTGGCGCAGCGACAATCGTCTTAACGCGTCTGTTCCGCGGCGGACGACGATCGATGAAGACGTTCGCGTCACGTTTTCCCTCAAAATACTTTAAAAACCGGAAAGAATTGTGTCCTAAACGCGCGATTACGCAGCAGTTTTGGGTCGCGTGCGTTGCGTCTTTTTCCTCTTCTTTCCCCGCAGCGCTGTAGCTTTTATATTTCTTTCAGTTCTTCCTGAACATGTTTGGATCCGTGAGGAAGTTGTTTTTCTCGGACTGTCACTGCGCGGCCCCGGAAGATGAGGAGCCGCAGACGTACGAGGAGCTGTTCTCCAAACTGGACACGAACAAGGATGGAAGAGTGGACGTGTCCGAGCTGCGCCGAGGCCTGGCCAGGATGGGCTTCAGCACGGGCAAAGGGGGCGCGCAGGTACGGGACAGAGTGTGCGCCAAGTGTGCGCCAAGTGTGTGCAAAATGTGTGCAAAGTGTGCGTGAAAAGTGTGGAATGTATGTGCAAAGTGTGTGTGCAAAGTGTGTGCGTGAAATGTGTGCAAAGTGTGTGCGCAAAGTGTGTGCGTGAAATGTGTGCAAAGTGTATGCGTGAAATGTGTGCGTGAAATGTGTGCAAAGTGTGTGTGCAAAGTGTGTGCGTGAAATGTGTGCAAAGTGTGTGTGCAAAGTGTGTGTGCAAAGTGTGTGTGCAAAGTGTGTGTGCGTGAAATGTGTGCAAAGTGTATGCGTGAAATGTGTGCGTGAAATGTGTGCAAAGTGTGTGTGCAAAGTGTGTGTGCAAAGTGTGTGCGTGAAATGTGTGCAAAGTGTGTGTGCAAAGTGTGTGTGCAAAGTGTGTGTGCAAAGTGTGTGTGCGTGAAATGTGTGCGTGAAATGTGTGCGTGAAATGTGTGCAAAGTGTGCGCTAAAAGTGGCAGTTTGTGCAAATGTGTGCTAAAAGTGGCAAAATGTGTATGGAATGTGTTCTAAATGTGCGCAAAATACGGCAGAATGTGTTAAAGTGTGTGTGAAATGTGTCAAAAATGGCTCTAATTTACATGTGTGGAGGTTAAAATTAAGTAATTGGGAAAGAGTCCTGGAATCTTAATAACTCGCCGAGGGCAGGAGACACTTGCACAAACCTGTTTCTTTACATGCAGTTTGCAGATGTTTATGTGCAGTTTGTATTAATAATGTCCATCGTTTGACTTGTTTAGCACGAGCTGCAACCAGGAAATGATAGTGCAATGTAGTTACATAGTTATAGTGTAATAGTACAGCATAAAGGAATATCTTATCTTATCTTATCTTATCTTAAATACACAATATAGTATTAGTTCCTGGTTTTAATTCAACATCATTGAAAATTAAAAAGAAGAAAATGTGTCAGAATGTGTCGAACGCTCAAGTAAAACTACAACTCTAAAGTGATTATATTTGTATAGCACATTTTAAAAATACAAGGTAGTTTATAAGTAATAACAGCGATTTCAAACAAAGGTTTAGTTCAAACAGCTCAAAGAAACAAATTAAATATTAAAAAGATGATGAAATACAAATAAGTAAAATAACATGAATAAAAGACACAAAGGACAAGTCAAGTGGTGTTAAAAGCATGAGAATAAAACTGATTCTACTACTACACCTACACCTACTACTACTACTACTACTACTACTACTACTACTAGTACTAGTACTACTACTAGTACTACTACTACTACTACTACACTTACTCCTCCTCTTACACTACTACTACACCTTCACCTACTACTACTACTACTACAACAAATGAAATATTAAAAAGATGATGAAATACAAATAAATTAAATAAAAATGAATAAAAGACACAAAGGACAAGTCAAGTGTTGTTAAAAGCATGAGAATACTACTACTACTACTGTACTACTGTACTACTACTACTACACTTACTCCTCCTCTTACACTACTACTACTAATACTACTACAACACCTTCACCTACTACTACTACTACTACTACAAATGAAATATTAAAAAGATGATGAAATACAAATAAATTAAACAAAATGAATAAAAGACACAAAGTCAAGTGGTGTTAAAAGCATGAGAATAAAACTGATACTACTACTACTACTACTACACCTACTACTACTACTACTACTACACTTACTCCTCCTCTTACACTACTACTACTACTACTACCTACTACCTACTACTACACTTACTCCTCCTCTTACACTACTACTACTACCTACTACCTACTACTACACCTACTACTACACTTACTCCTCCTCTTACACTTACTACTACACTTACTACGACACTTACTACACTTACTACTACACTTACTACACTTACTACTACACTTACTCCTCCTCTTACACTTACTACTACACTTACTCCTCCTCTTACACTACTACTACTACTACTACCTACTACCTACTACCTACTACTACACTTACTACTACACTTACTCCTCCTCTTACACTACTACTACACTTACTCCTCCTCTTACACTACTACTACTACTACTACCTACTACTACACTTACTACTACACTTACTCCTCCTCTTACACTACTACTACACTTACTCCTCCTCTTACACTACTACTACACTTACTCCTCCTCTTACACTACTACTACTACTACTACCTACTACCTACTACTACACTTACTACTACACTTACTCCTCCTCTTACACTTACTACTACACTTACTACACTTACTACTACACTTACTACACTTACTACTACACTTACTCCTCCTCTTACACTTACTACTACACTTACTCCTCCTCTTACACTTACTACTACACTTACTCCTCCTCTTACACTACTACTACACTTACTCCTCCTCTTACACTACTACTACGACAGTAATACTACTATTTATCTTTACTCTGTCAACATAGTACCACAGTACAGTAGTTTCGGATTAGGAACAGAATACTTGGATTAAAATACTTCTTACTTCAAAGTAAACATTGCAGGTGATGCCTCGGGCGGAGCCATGGGCAGAGCCACAGGGGGAGCCTCGGTCAAATTATTATTTAAACATAAAAAAAGAGAAAAAACGGGACCAGAGAGAACTCAAAATAAGTAAAGAATACAATAGTAATATAAGGGGGAGGCATGTGAAGAACAGAGGGGATAAAACAGACTATTGTATTTTAAAATTGTACTATTGCCGTTGACTCAAATCACAAATGCTGCACATGTTTTAAATGCCACAAACAACAAAATATCTTGTCAAATTCTGCACAAAAACTGCAAATGCTGTGGTTTAGATCGGAAATACATCAGTGTTTATCAGTTTGTCAGATCAGAAACCTACAATATTTCAGTCTTTTTGACTCTTACGTTTAGACTAAATCTAAAGTAAGCACTAAATCGACTTGAGTAAATGTTCAGGTTTAATATTTAGCATATCGTTTTAAAAAAAGAGTTTACCGGGATTATCCGGCTTCACGGTCATTCTGTCAGTGACATGAAGTCGTTTTGATATCGTCCCACTTCAAAACGTGTAATCAAGACAACACCCGGAACGTCACATTAATCGCAACTCGTCGATATTGAGATACTCGTAGACTCATTTTGTGATATTCTTATTAAACATTCCCAAACTTGCCTTTTGCTGAGAAGAAACATCACAGTTTCACAATTGTTGTCACGTTTCATTAGTCGAGCTTCACCAAATCAAACTTTCCCAATGAAAAAGTGATGATATTGTCACAGAACGAGCCAGTCTGACTTCTTTGGAGGCTATATCGCACGGATATTACTCATTGTTGCTGGCGATTAGCGATTAATTGAATAATCTTGACGTCCCTTGTAGAGAGGAGATGTTTTATGACTCGGGCAAAACATCAGAACTACCTCAAGATGAAACAGGAAATATTTGAACATTTGTGTCCTCAAACCTCTAAACTAACCATCATTTTGCAAACCGATTAGTCTAGCGATTATTATTTTCGATTAAGCGATTAGCGAGGAAAAGACGCAGGTGAAGCTGAAGCGAAGTCGTTCGAGGAGCGTGATCACGGACTAAAGTGTGTTTTCGCCAAATACGAATCGGTTTCCACGTGGAATCGCGTCATTTTCGTGGAATCGCGGCTCAATGCGAGTCATAAAACTATTCTCTGGCCTTTTGCAAACCGCTAATTGATCGAAAGAGTTCTGCCGGATTTGTGACTGAATGTGTCTCAAAGTTCACGCTGGGATGGTCCCCTTTACAAACACTTGTAAAGTCCAGCGCGTCGACAGGAGCGCTGCATTTGTGCGATAAACTCTGACTCACAAAGTCATAAAGCGATGGAATTTACGACGGGCGCTTTAGATAACGACTACGATCTTTATATTAAGTCATTAATATATTTAGAGTCAACTTTGTCCTGCGGCGCTAGGGATGCGTACTGCTACGACGGACCGGATCCAGACTTGTAAAAACTTTTCGGTTCAGGTCCAAAAAAAACGAAACCCCGGTGATTCGGTTCTGGACTCATTAAAAATCTACCACTCACATTCTATATCCTTTACGTTCTAGAATCTAAACCATCTTAAACCTTCCATAGATCGCGGAATTCGCGCTAGAAAAGACGTAAACTCTCGTCTCCTGAGCTGCTCTTAGCTCCGCCCCAGAGACCACACGCACTAGAGACTAGGGTCGCTACAATATGAATAAAATAACTGTTATGTTGTGGTGTGATGTAGCATTTATTTAGGTGGGTTAATGTGCAATATACATATTTATACATCTAAGTAAATACTAAGTCAAAGTAATATTGTTTAAATGCTGGATTAATTAATTGGAGCTTATATTTTGTAATAGTATTTGTATTCTACAGATGTTAAATATGGTCTTGTGTTTAATGCTGTTAATATGATGTATTGTGTGTCGTGTAAAATATTTTCATATTCTATTTTTGATACTGCTAAGTTGATTGATTTATAGTGGTTCGAGTTGACTGTTATGCTAGTTTTTGAAGGTTTTTACATGACTTTGATGCCAATGGATCTGCAAAATTAAAGAGTGGAAATGTATCTAAAGGCATTAAACTTCAAGTGTGGGAAACAGCCCAGTCAAACCAGTAACACACTTGACAAACATAGTATCAGCTGAAACAGCTGCCCCAATACCAATACTCAACATGCTCTTGTTCGGAAGTTGTTCCTCTAGTAAAACACATGAATGTGTTTTAGCAGCCCGCAGCTTGTGATTTGTAAGTTGTAACTTCTGTTAAAAAACAGTGAATAAACCAGATAAGTTGAGTTTATTTCACTCTGCAGTTAAGCCTTGTGTTTGATAGTCGTCCTTGTTCATATGTCTTCAACTTAATTTAGCGAAGTAGCTTGTGTTATGCTGTTATAACATTATGCAAAATGGCATGAGTTCAGCCGGACTCATTAGGTCCGGACCTGAACCTAAACCTCTGGATTCGAATCCGGACTTGAACCTGAACGTGGGTTTAGGTATGCATCCCTATGCGGCGCGTGAGGAAAAGGCTCCGGAGATGTGAACAGTTTATGAGTATTGTATCGGGTTCAGGTTAATCGATTAATCGCATCTAATCGATATGGATTACACAAAACCCCCCACGATCGGTGGAAGAGGTTTTACGACTCGGGCAGAGCAAGAAACGCATAAAATGACACGAGAAAATGTGTGACTTTAGTGTTTTTGATGTAAATAATCTCCACCGGGTCCAGGACGTCCTCAGTTCAGATTTATTCAGTAAAAAAATTGTCCATTACGCCTTTAAACAACCAATACGTTATTGTTCATTATTCAATCCGTTTTACAGTTTTAAATGTTCTTTTTTGTGTGGGGTTGTTTTTTTTAAAATGTGCTGAAATAAATAAAATACTGGTAAATAAAAAGAAATATTTACCAGTATTTTATTTACCAGTATTTAATACTGGTAAATAAAATACTGGTAAATAAAATACTGGTAAATAAAATACTAATAAATGAAATAAATGTGATTGTGAGAAGAAACATCACTATTATTTACCATTACTGACACTAAAAAAAAGTAAAATACTTAACTTTCTCTCATTCAATTCAGGCAGTTTTAAGCCGCACAATTTGGGAAAAATATCTAATTGTGATTTTTCGATTTTCAATTTGATATTTTATAATGTTCACATTTTAAACACGTCCAGCAGAATCTGAAATGACAAAACTAATAAAAGACTCAACTGTTGCAAACAAAGTCCTTTTCTCAAACGTACGACGAGACAAATCGACAAAACAACTTTATCCAATTCTGTTTGTCTCACATAAATAATTAAAATTGTGTTTTTTTTTTTTGTCTACTTTTAGAAAATTGTTTCCTCCGGCGACAAGGACGGAAACGAGGGCCTGGACTTCGCAGAGTTTTCCAAATATCTGAGAGAACACGAGAAGAAGCTGCGCCTCACCTTCAAGAGTCTGGATAGAAACAACGACGGTAAAACACAGAGCCGACGCGTGATGTTCAGAGCGTTTCTTTAAAGTTCCTCCAGCCAAAACAGAACAGAACAAATATCACAAGTAAGAGATAAAAAAGGATTTGAAATAAGAATCCTCAGACACGTTTAACATCAAACTTAAACTACATACTGTTGAAATTAAACAATTGTAATACGTCTGTTAGAAGACAACAATCACTGTCAAAAGTATCTAATTAAATACTAATCAATACTAAACTAGTATCGGAACTAGATACTCATCTGAAGAAGCGTCAATACTAAAAGAAAATCCCACAGGACAAAATGTGACATTTGTCGAACAGTTTTTTTCAGAGCTAGACCTGGTTTAGGTTTAGTCCTGGTTTAGAAGTAGGGTGGATGGATAAGCAGACTTGTGGTGTTTATCAATATTTAGTGAATAACACAAAAGTGGAAAAAAAAGAGCAAATCTATAAGTAAGTAGGTAAGTCAATTTTATTTGTATAGCACCTTTTGTGAGCGAGAGGGAGTGTACGGTTTTATCAGATCAATAATGTACGATGGGACCTGACCAGTTAAAGCTCTAAAAGTCAGAACAAGAATTTTAAAACGTATCCGGTAGGAGACCGGCAGCCAGTGAAGGGCTTTTAGAATGGGTGAAATGTGGGCCCTTCTATTTGTGCGAGTCAAGATCCTCGCTGCAGAGTTCTGGACCAGCTGAAGACGAGAGAGTTCCTTCTTGTTAAGACAGGAAAACAAACTGTTACAATAGTCTAAACGTGAAGACACAAAGGCATGAATTATAAGTTCCAGATCAGTTTGAGACACCATTTTCCTGAGCTTAGAGATTTCCCTCAACTGAAAGAAACAGTTCCTCGTCAACAGCTTGGAGTGGTGCTCTAAAGACATGTCTTTGTCAAAGACAACACCCAAGTTTCTAAGTTTTGGTTTTGTAGTCTGGCCTAAATCACCTGGAATGACATCATCAGGGGCAATAATCAGAGTTTCTGTTTTGTCTGCATTTAGCTGCAAGGAGTTTTTGCTCAAGCATTGTTTTATTTGCACTAAACAACTGACCAAGGAGTTCAGCTTCTGGATCTCAGAAGGTTTAAAAGCGCAATAGAGCTGAATATCGTCAGCGAACAGGTGGTAGGACACATCACTAAACTCTTTAATGATCAATCCCAGGGGAATTATATAAAGCAGAAATAGGACGGGACCCAAAACGGAGCCCTGAGGAACTCCACACAACAGATCAGCTGAGTCAGACATTATTTGGTTTGCAGCGACACTAAAGCTCCGACCGGACAAATATGAGGAAAACCAATGAAGAACTGACCCTGATAGTCCAATCAGGTCCCTCAATCTGTTTAACAGGATATGATGGTCGACAGTGTCAAAGGCTGCAGACAGATCCAACAGAATTAAAACCGTGCATTTTCCAGAATCAGCAGACATAATGTCACTGGACACTTTTAGCAATGCGGTTTCCGTAGAATGATGTTTGCGGAAACCAGATTGAAAAGAGTCGTGAATGTTTGACTGATCAAGGAAATCTGACAATTGTTCAGAGACCACCTTCTCAAGGATTTTGGACATGAACGGCAGCTTTGAAATAGGTCTGAAACTTTTGGGGTCTGTCGGGTCCAAGTTTGTCTTTTTCAGTAAAGACTCAACTATGGCATGTTTAAATGGACCAGGAAACACACCGGTAGAAAGAGAGAGATTTACCATTTTGGTAACCCAGGGGCCAGTAACATCAAACACTTTGAGGAAGAGCCTGCAGGGAAGGGTATCTGATGTACAAGAGGAGGGTTTCATCTTGGTCACCAGAGCTGAGATGTCTTCTAGAGTGACAGGCTTAAAAGAAGACCAGTTTTGGGAAACAGGCTCCGCAGAAACAGGTTTATCACACAAAAGGGGTGGGATTTGGTCTTTGATCATCTTGATCTTATCGATAAAGAACCTGAGGAATTCATTGCTGTCAGCTTTGCAGGAAACAGGAGTCACTGTAGCTGAAGGACAAACAATAGAATTTATAGTGTCAAACAACACTTTGGAGTTTTTCTTGTTAGATGTTATTAGCTGGCGGAAATAATCAGCTCTTTCCATCATTTCATTGTAAGATGATACAAGATCTCTGAGGTGTGACCTATGGACCTCAAGACTGGAGGTTTTCCACAGACGCTCAGTTTTCCGACATAGTCTCTTTAGATTTAGGATACCTTCATTTATCCAAGGACAAACTTTTTTCTGTGATGACAAAGTGGATTTTACAGGTGCCACCTCATCTAAAATGGATAAACAGTGGCTGCTAAAGGAATTAATTAAACTGTCCATCAAGTCAATTCATAAACAAATGAGGATCAAATACAGCAGAAAATTGGACGGCTGTATTTGCAGTGATAATGCGCCTCTGAGACCTGATGTTTGAGAGCACAGGCTCAGGAGAAAAGTTCAATTCAAATAAAACACAGCTATAGTAGAAAAAGCTTCAGTTGTAGTCATCTGGACTCAGTTAGAAAAAATAGACGTTTCGACTCTCATCCAAGAGTCATTGTCAATAAAAGAATTTAGGTCGAGAACTCCGATATTTATACTCTGTGGTAAGTCCAGCCCATTGGGAGGAGCCTTCCTGAAGAGGAAAGAGTTGTTTGTTTCAACAGAAACTTACCCTCTTGGTATCTACCGAGCCTATTCAACCCTTGAATGGGCTATTAGTCTCCCCTTTGTCTTTGTGAGACCCTGGCTCACCCACCCTGAGTACCTGATTAACATCTAAATGTCCTGGTACTGGTCCTCTACCTCTCCAGGGGTTCAGGATCCCATTGTAGACTACAGGAAGATCTACAATGGGAATGAGGGATTACACCGACAAAACACAGCTATGATCGCTCATATGGACATCCTCCACACAGAGGTTAGCAACACTCGGGCCAAGTGAAAACACCAGGTCTAGAGTGTGTCCCTTTTGATGAGTGGGACCAAAAGGACTATTATGCAAGAGTGGGCTTTGGACCCGGGGGTTAAGAGCGAATGTCTATCCTACTGAGCTAAACTGCCTGTATTTTTAACTAACCTCTAATCATTATCAACATGAACAACTGAGATACAAACACAGACTTGTCTCTAAAAGATAAAGTCTGGTTGTTGAAACTTGGCGCTGCTATTGCTTCACTTCTCCTCTGCACATGCTCAATTAGGGCTTCTCTTCTCCTCTGCACATGCTCAGTTAAAGCTTCGTTTCTCCTCTGAACACGCCACAGCCTGAACAGCTGCAGGAGAAGAAGAAGAACCAAGCTTCCTGCAGTACTGCTCAGCGGCATGTTTTTTGCCAACACCAAGGAGGCTTATTCCTCTTCCCCCCTCCCTCCCCTGGGCAGCTCGGACCACAACCTTGTACATCTGAGGCCTGTGTATGAACCCATCGTGCGCAGGCAGCCTGTGGTGTCCCGTGAGGTTAGGATGTGGTCTGCTGAGAGCGAGGAGGCTCTGAGGGACTGCTTCAGCACCACTGTCTGGACTGAGCTTTATGACCCACATGGGGAGGACATCAACACCATCACAGAGTGCATCACGGACTACATCAACTTCTGTTTTGAGAACATTGTTCCCTCCCGGACGGTGCGGTGTTTTCCAAACAACAAGCCATGGATTAACCGTGAACTGAAGGCTCTGCTGAAGGAGAAGAAGAGAGCCTTCAGGTCAGGGAACAAGGAGGAGCTGAGGACTGTGCAGAAGGAGCTGAGGAGGAAGATCAGGCAGGCTGAGGCCGGCTACAAGAGGAGGATGGAGGAGCAGCTGCAGCAAAAGAACATTCAGGGAGTGTGGAGGAGCCTGAAAACCATCTCGGGCTTCAAAATCCCCCCTGCCCAGACAGAGGGGGATCTACAGTGGGTGAATGATTTAAATGCTCACTTCTTGAGGTTTGATCGGTCACCCGCCCCTCCCCCTGCACAGCTGCATGCTCCCTCTTCCACAGCTGGACAATGCCCTGCATCTGTTCCTCTTCGCTTATCTGCCCCGGACCATCAGCTCCCCACTTCGCCTGGACTCACCCATCCCCCCAGCACACGGTCCCCCTGCCAACCACTGACTGTCACAGCAGCACAGGTGAGGAGTGAGCTGAAGAGGATTAAAGTGAGGAAGGCAGCAGGACCTGATGGCATCAGCCCCAGGCTCCTTAAGTCCTGCGCAGATGAACTGTGTGGAGTTATGGAGCATGTCTTCAACATGAGCCTGAAGCTGAGGGTGGTACCACAGGTCTGGAAGACCTCCTGTCTGGTACCTGTGCCTAAGACACCGCGCCCCAAAGACCTCAACAGCTTCAGGCCAGTGGCTCTCACGTCCCACCTGATGAAGACACTGGAGCGGCTAGTCCTGGACCACCTCCGCTCCACCGTGAGCTCAGCCATGGACCCGCTGCAGTTTGCATATCGGTCTGGCATCGGAGTGGAGGACGCCGTCATCTCCCTGCTGCACCGCTCTCTCTCTCACCTGGAAAAGCCTGGCAGCTCTGTGAGGATCCTGTTCTTCGATCTCTCCAGTGCCTTCAACACCATCCAGCCGCTGCTCCTGAGGGACAAACTGGAGACGGCTGGTGTGGAGTATGACCTGGCAGAGTGGATCCTGGACTACCTCACAGACCGACCCCAGTTTGTGAGAGCCCGGAACTGTGTGTCTGACACTCGGACCTGCAGTGTGGGGGCGCCCCAGGGCACTGTCCTCGCGCCCTTTCTCTTCACCCT
Organism: Eucyclogobius newberryi; assembly: GCF_026437365.1. Taxonomy (NCBI): domain Eukaryota; kingdom Metazoa; phylum Chordata; class Actinopteri; order Gobiiformes; family Gobiidae; genus Eucyclogobius; species Eucyclogobius newberryi. The sequence goes on from NW_027316532.1 coordinate 19,367,812, forward strand.
TTACACTGCAGACTTCAGACATGACACGGACAGCTGTGTCCTGCAGAAGTTCTCTGACGACTCTGCCATCATCGGACTCATCACGGACGACGATGACGCGGAGTACAGAGGACTGGCGCAGGACTTTGTGGACTGGTGTCAGCGGAACCACCTCCTCATCAACGCGGGGAAGACCAAGGAGATGGTGGTGGATTTCCGCAGACGCCACCCCACTGCCCCCTCACCAGTGAACATCCAGGGACGGGACATTGAGAGAGTGGACTCATACAAGTACCTGGGTGTTCATCTGAACCACAAACTGGACTGGACTCATAACACAGACGCACTGTACAGGAAGAGCCAGAGTCGGCTCTACCTCCTGAGGAGACTCAGGTCTTTTGGAGTGACAGGGCCACTCCTGAAGACCTTCTATGACTCTGTGGTGGCATCAGCCCTCCTGTACGGTGTGGCCTGCTGGAGCAGCAGCATCACAGAGAGGGAGAGGAAGAGGCTGGACAGAGTCATCAAGAAGTCCAGCTCCGTCCTGGGCTGTGCTCTGGACTCGGTGCAGGAGGTGGGGGACAGGAGGGTCCTGGCTAGATTCACATCTATGCTGGACCATGAGTGTCACCCCCTGCAGGACACTCTCTCTGCTCTGGAGAGCAGCTTCAGTGAGAGACTGATCCACCCTCGATGTGCGAAGGAAAGGTTCCGTAGGTCTTTCCTTCCTGCTGCTGTCAGACTTTATAACAAAAACTGTTAGTACTGAACACTCGCAATACTGACCTAACCTAATACTGATGTGCAACTCTGTCATATGTGCAATTGCTGTTGGAATTCATGTGCAATTCATGTGAAATTCATGTGCAATCTATGTGCTGTCGTGACACATATTCATGTGCAATTACTGTCGTGATCACATGCAATGGTATTTATGTATTTATTTATTTATTTGTCTATGGGAGTTTTTATTTATTTATAGGAGATCTTCTACTGAAAGTGTTTTTCAGACTTCCTATAAGTGATCTGTTCTTCTGTATCTATCTCTGTATCTACCTGCGTTGCACCAATGAAATTTCCCCATGTGGGACAATAAAGGAATATCTTATCTTATCTTAAAACACACCAAGCTTCAGCTACAGAAGTGAGGGGAAAACAGGCTTATTTGGATATATTTTGGAACAATTTATATACAGTTGTGACACGCGCTAATGTTATGTTTTATTGGTCAATCACTGCTTGCCTTGATTGCCCTGACAGTGCGGGTTAGTCCCAGTTTTTATGTGATTTGTGTGAACTTGATATCATGTGTTTTTCTCCCGCAGGTCGTATAGATATCATGGAGATAAAGCAGTCGTTGTCTGACCTGGGTATGGACATCAGCAAAGAAGAGGCTCAGAAGATTCTGCAGAGGTAATTTTACAAGACGATATGAGACGGTTTGTTATTAGTTATGTTCACACTGGCAACCACAAGAGGGCGCTCTAGGCTCTAAGCGACGCAGAAGAAGAATCTGCTCTTCCTCTACCTCTGGAGTTTGCAGAGTTGTTTAGAAGTGACACAGAGGAAGAAGAATTCAGTGGATTTAGTGACTTGGGGTAATACTGATGCTTTGGTAAACTTGTTAGCATGTTCTTTATGCTATAGTTATCTGAATAACTGTTCATATGTTACGTTAACATACCAGACACTTACCACAGTTCTGTCTGTGCGTCATGTAGCTGAAGGTGTTAGCGTTAGCATACGTACACCTATTCACCATGTTCTCTCATCTGTTATTATTTTAAACTGCATTTCAAGATTAAATATCTGTTCCTGGTCTTGATAACTTATATATGTTTTTTTCCCTCTATTATGCATTTTTGGCTGGTGCGACTTATAGTCCAGAAAATACTGTACTTTTTGTCCATGAAATTGTTGTCAGTGAAAATATGATGTGGGGGAAAAAAGATGACAAAATATTATAGTCTAAATCAAATCATCAGTCGTCTAAGTACGTGGAAAAGCTCTTTAAAGTTCATGTTTTTATTTATAACTGTAAAAGTAACTCAAAGTTTTGGGGTGTGGTCGTGTGTGACGGACTGATAACAGACATTTAAGACTCCAACTCAAGTAGAAAACACATTTACGAGTTCATCGAGTGGACATTGTTGTAAGATAGTGTTATAGTTGAGTCCGGCTTCAGCGTCTCCTTCAGGTAAGCCTACGACCAATCGCTTTACCAGCTATTATCTTAATAATCTGTATCATAATCAGTGGCTTTTCATTTTATTAGCTCTATTCACGTGTCATTAGGTGATCAATTATTTAGTTGCATTTCCCACTTTTCCCACTGAACTTTTAACAGAATCTTATTGTTTATTACTGCGTTTTTCTTCCTATTTTTTGTGTTTGTTTCTGTTTGCCATGACGCTCCTTTTTCAACGCCATTTACTGTAAGAAAAATGGTAAAAACATTATATTTGAACAAAGATTACTTTAGTGGTCGTGTTTATTTTACCGCTGCTCTCTAGAAAACATTTGTTTAAGTGTGTTTTCTTTCTCCGTTCGCCCGATGAACGATTCTATGGTGCCAAAGCGTTTCTCTTTTATACAAATGTTTGGATTATAAATGTCACTTATTGCCTCTATTCAATCATTAAACGGTTCCTTTTCATGCTTTTAATGATAATACAACAGGACTAAAGTATTATTGGTCTTACTAGTGGATTGTTTAGTTTGTGAAGTAAATGATAAAAGCTTTTGGACGTCTGTGATTGTAAGCGCTAAAGCTAAAGCTAACATGCCCCTGTGTGTGTGTTTGCGTAGCATCGACGTGGACGGCACCATGACGGTCGACTGGTCCGAGTGGAGAGAGCACTTCCTGTTTAACTCGGCCACAAACCTGCAGGAAATCATCCGCTACTGGAAACACTCCACGGTAAGAGCCTCTGAGGGCCACTGAGGGCCCCTGAGAGCGGTCACCTAAGCGTCGAGCCCCGCAGGAAAATGATTTTATTTATTTATTAGAATTGTTTTGTTTTTTGTTTTGATTAATTTTATTTATTCATAATTTAAATTTATTTGTTTTGTTTGTTGTTTTTGTTGTTGTGTTGCTTTTAATGGAAGTTCACAGCCGACTGAAAAGGTGCATTTACCGCCACCTACTGTAGTCGTACGTCTTCTGTAGTCGTACGTCTTTTGTAGTCGTACGTCTTTTGTAGTTGTGCGTCGTATGTAGTTGTGCGTCCTATGTAGTTGTGCGTCCTATGTAGTTGTGCGTTGTATGTAGTTGTGCGTTGTATGTAGTTGTGCGTCTTATGTGTTTTACGCTTTACCGTTAAAAAAAGAGAAGGGAAAAAAACTGTTTCTGTGCTTCTCTTCTTCTTCCTTTGCGTTTTATGGCGGTTTCTATCCAAGCGTTACATTACCACCACCTACTGTAGTTGTACGTCTTTGACTTTAGACTTCATTCTTTACGGTTGCTACAGAAACCAGACTTTTCCCTATCTCTTTGTGACATCACAGTCAGCGTCATCGTGTACAGAATATGGCCGCGGATAAGATAAGATATTCCTTTATTGTCCCACATGGGGAAATTTCATTGGTGCAACGCAGGTAGATACAGAGGTAGATAAAGAAGAACAGATCACTTATAGGAAGTCTGAAAAACACTTTCAGTAGAAGATCTCCTATAAATAAATAAAAAACTCCCATAGACAAATAAATAAATACATAAATACTATTGCATGTGATCACGACAGTAATTGCACATGAATATGTGTCACGACAGCACATAGATTGCACATGAATTTCACAGTAATTGCACATGAATTCCAACAGCAATTGCACATATGACAGAATTGCACATGGTTAGGTCAGTATTGCGAGTGTTCAGTACTAACAGTGTTTGTTATAAAGTCTGACAGCAGCAGGAAGGAAAGACCTGCAAAACCTCTCCTTCACACAGCGAGGGTGGATCACTCTCTCACTGAAGCTGCTCTCCAGAGCGGAGAGAGTGTCCTGCAGGGGGCGACACTCATGGTCCAGCATAGATGTGAATCTAGCCAGGACCCTCCTGTCCCCCACCTCCTGCACCGAGTCCAGAGCACAGCCCAGGACGGAGCTGGACTTCTTGATGACTCTGTCCAGCCTCTTCCTCTCCCTCTCTGTGATGCTGCTGCTCCAGCAGGTCACACCGTACAGGAGGGCCGATGCCACCACAGGTCTTTTGGAGTGACAGGGCCACTCCTGAAGACCTTCTACGACTCTGAGTCTCCTCAGGAGGTAGAGCCGACTCTGGCTCTTCCTGTACAGTGCGTCTGTGTTATGAGTCCAGTCCAGTTTGTGGTTCAGATGAACACCCAGGTACTTGTATGAGTCCACTCTCTCAATGTCCCGTCCCTGGATGTTCACTGGTGAGGGGGCAGTGGGGTGGCGTCTGCGGAAATCCACCACCATCTCCTTGGTCTTCCCCGCGTTGATGAGGAGGTGGTTCCGCTGACACCAGTCCACAAAGTCCTGCGCCAGTCCTCTGTACTCCGTGTCATCGTCGTCCGTGATGAGTCCGATGATGGCAGAGTCATCAGAAAACTTCTGCAGGACACAGCTGTTCGTGTCATGTCTGAAGTCTGCAGTGTAAAGGCTGAAGAGAAAGGGCGCGAGGACAGTGCCCTGGGGCGCCCCCACACTGCAGGTCCGAGTGTCAGACACACAGTTCCGGGCTCTCACAAACTGGGGTCGGTCTGTGAGGTAGTCCAGGATCCACTCTGCCAGGTCATACTCCACACCAGCCGTCTCCAGCTTGTCCCTCAGGAGCAGCGGCTGAATGGTGTTGAAGGCGCTGGAAAGATCGAAGAACAGAATCCTCACAGAGCTGCCAGGCTTTTCCAGGTGAGAGAGAGAGCGGTGCAGCAGGGAGATGACGGCGTCCTCCACTCCGATGCCAGGCCGATATGCAAACTGCAGCGGGTCCATGGCTGAGCTCACGGTGGAGCGGAGGTGGTCCAGGACTAGCCGCTCCAGTGTCTTCATCAGGTGGGACGTGAGAGCCACTGGCCTGAAGCTGTTGAGGTCTTTGGGGCGCGGTGTCTTAGGCACAGGTACCAGACAGGAGGTCTTCCAGACCTGTGGTACCACCCTCAGCTTCAGGCTCATGTTGAAGACATGCTCCATAACTCCACACAGTTCATCTGCGCAGGACTTAAGGAGCCTGGGGCTGATGCCATCAGGTCCTGCTGCCTTCCTCACTTTAATCCTCATCAGCTCACTCCTCACCTGTGCTGCTGTGACAGTCAGTGGTTGGCAGGGGGACTGTGTGCTGGGGGGATGGGTGAGTCCAGGCGAAGTGGGGAGCTGATGGTCCGGGGCAGATAAGCGAAGAAGAACAGATGCAGGGCATTGTCCAGCTGTGGAAGAGGGAGCATGCAGCTGTGCAGGGGGAGGGGCGGGTGACCGATCAAACCTCAAGAAGTGAGCATTTAAATCATTCACCCACTGTAGATCCCCCTCTGTCTGGGCAGGGGGGATGTTGAAGCCCGAGATGGTTTTCAGGCTCCTCCACAATCCCTGAATGTTCTTCTGCTGCAGCTGCTCCTCCATCCTCCTCTTGTAGCCGGCCTCAGCCTGCCTGATCTTCCTCCTCAGCTCCTTTTGCACAGTCCTCAGCTCCTCCTTGTTCCCTGACCTGAAGGCTCTCTTCTTCTCCTTCAGCAGAGCCTTCAGTTCACGGTTAATCCATGGCTTGTTGTTTGGAAAACACCGCACCGTCCGGGAGGGAACAATGTTCTCAAAACAGAAGTTGATGTAGTCCGTGATGCACTCTGTGATGGTGTTGATATCCTCCCCATGTGGGTCATAAAGCTCAGTCCAGACAGTGGTGCTGAAGCAGTCCCGCAGAGCCTCCTCGCTCTCAGCAGACCACATCCTCACCTCACGGGACACCACAGGCTACCTGCGCACAATGGGTTCATACACAGGCCTCAGATGTACAAGGTTGTGGTCCGAGCTGCCCAGGGGAGGGAGGGGGGAAGAGGAATAAGCCTCCTTGGTGTTGGCAAAAAACAAGTCCAATGTTCTATTGTTCCTGGTGGGGCAGGTAACATACTGGGTGTATGTTGGTAGAACAGAAGAGGGAGAAGCGTGGTTAAAGTCACCAGAGACGAGGAAGAGAGCCTGTGGGTGCTGTGTTTGCAGCCTACAAGTGCAGGAGAGCAGTGCTTCACAAGCATTTTCAGCATTGGCAGACGGGGCCACATAGACTGCGATCAAAATCACATGTGAGAACTCCCGGGGAAGATAATATGGCCTCATGCCAATAGCCAATAGTTCAATATCCCTGTTACATAGCTGCTCCTTCACTGTGCAGTGTTCGGGTTTGGACCAGCTCGTGTTCACATACACCGCCAGACCTCCACCTCTTTTCTTCCCGCATTCTCTCGTTCTGTCCGCCTGCAGCAGATGAAAATTGTCCAAACCTACAATAGAGTCTGGCATTTCTGCTGTTAACCAGGTCTCTGTGAAAATCAAGACGCTGCTGTCCCTATAAATCCTCTGGGACCGCATGAGGCTCGCTATTTCCGTCATTTTATTTTGAAGGGACCTCACGTTACCCATGACTACGGCGGGAACCGACTTCCTGTTTCCTCCTCTCTTCTCTCGGAGTTTACGTCCAGCCCGTCTGCCTCGTTGCGTTTTCCTTAGGCTGTCCACCGGGATAACGTGACAATCTCCGGGTAAGACGACTGTTCTCCGCAGTTTCATTAGTTCCTCCTTTGTGTAAACGCGGTACGGCACTGGCCGGGGGGCGGGGCCGGAGCCGGGGGGTGGGGCCGGAGCCGGGGGACTCAGAGCCAAGACACATCGCCACGACACGACGAAAACACTCAATCCAGCCGAATAAAGTCAAAACAAGTTAATTTAAAGCGATTCCAGTATAATGGCAATTCGCAGCCGAGCGAAAAGTGCATTTACCGCCTCCTACTGTAGATGTACCTCATCAAACGATGTGTTTTACGCTGTACCGTAGAAAAAAAGAAAGGGAGAGAAAGAGAGAGAGAAGGAAAGAGCTTCCACAGTCACTCGCATCAGCATTGAGTCTGTTGTTGTTATTCTCGTGCGCAGAGTATTTGGTAAGTGGTAAGTTTGAAATGTTTGTAAAGCTGTCTAAATCCATGTTTTTTTTAAAGAAGTTGTTGCATTATTTTTAGGGAGTGTCTACAGAGCCGCGGCGCGCGGCCGAAACTGCCATGTTATTTTGTGCCGCGGCTCCTGAAACTGCTGCGCTATTTGACCGCACCTTTTTAGACCGCGCCGGGTTATGGTTAGGATCAGGGTCAGGGTCAGGGTTAGGGTTAAGGTTAGGGTTAGGGTTAGGGTCAGGGTCAGGGTCAGGGTCAGGGTCAGGATCAGGGTTAGCCATGAGGCTATATGTCAGTGCCGCGGTTCCTGAAACTGCTGGGCCATTTGACCGCGCCGCGGCTCTGTAGCCACGGCCTTATTTTTACGTTTGAAAGAGGCAAGACATTGACTTTTAGGACCTGCGGAGGTGTAAACGACAGCTATTACGAGTAGCTAACGGTCATGCGTTGTCGTAAGTTGGCGTTAGCTCAGACGTAGCCATTTTGTCAAAACTGTCTAATTTGAAGGCTGGTTTACACAAAATGTCTAACGTTCGCGTGGCGTGGTGCGTCGGTGGGGTTATTTTGCGCCTTATGATCTCTCTTATATTTTATTTGTGAAACAAGTGAGAAATCGTTAACATTTTGCAGTGGAGGGAAAAATCGATGGGTTGAGGATCGCCCACCACCGTTTTAAGGAATTTTTCACCACTTTTTGTCCACAGAGCTTTGGTTTCTCTCAAATGACCTTTTACAGGGCAAAATGTAAGGTAGTTTCTAGTTGGTGCTACGATGGTGCAGAGCTTGGCTAGCAGTTAGCTAACAACAGTTGGAGATTTTGGGACACTTTAGCAGCTGCAGAACAATTAATTTCCTCAACAAACGGACCAGAAACATTTTATTTAAGGAAAGAAACAGTGTTAGCCTCAGTCTCAGTGTTAGCCTGTCGTTTATCTGCTTGGCGGTTCAGAAAGGTCACCGCACATGAGACTGTTTTAGCTTAACGGTGACTTCCTGGTGCAGGTGCTGGACATTGGCGACAGTCTCACGATCCCCGACGAGTTCACAGAGGAGGAAAAGACGACAGGAATCTGGTGGAAGCAGCTTTCTGCAGGAGCCATGGCCGGAGCCGTGTCCAGGACTGGAACGGCCCCGCTGGACCGGATGAAGGTCTTCATGCAGGTCAGAGCCACTCGAGTTTTTAGTTCCTCCAGTATGACAGAATCTACTCAGGAATTATGGCTGTAGTTTTGATCAGTAGCAAATGCAAACACAAGTTATTTATCAATTAAATGCTCATTATGAGCTCCATGCACTGGTTAGTTACCGTATTTTCCGGATCATAAGTCGCACCAGCCAATAAATGCATAATAGAGAAGAAAAAAACATATATAAGTTGCACTGGAGTATGAAATGCAGTTGCAAGTGTGAAAATAACAAGTGGCTCCGGAGTAAAAGTATATGTGTATAAGTATAAATAAGAATAAGTTGCACCCCGGCCTATGAAAAAAGGTGCAACTTATAGTCCGGAAAATACGGTACTTATTGAGAAAAATAATACGTACAATATTTTCTGAACTAAAAGAATTTCTCGGCTCAAAACCAAGAAGAAAAAAACTGTCGCACTGAAGGATAAGTCGCATTTTTGGGGGAAATGTATTTGATAAAATCCAAGACCAAGAACAGACATTTCATCTTGAAATGCAGTTTAAAATAATAACAGATTAGAGAACATGGTAAACAGGTGTACGTATGCTAACGCTAACACCTTCAGCTACATGAGGCACAGACAGAACTGTGGTAAGTGTCTGGTATGTTAACGTAACATATTAACAGTTATTCAGATAACTATAGCATAAAGAACATGCTAACAAGTTTACCAAAGCATCAGTTTTACCCCAAATCACTAAATCCATTGAATTCTTCTTCCTCTGTGTCACTTCTAAACAACTCCACAAACTCCGGAGGTAGAGGAAGTCCAGATTCTTCTTCTGCGTCGCTTAGAGCATAGAGCGCCCTCTTGTGGTTGTCAGTGTGAAAATAACAAATAATATCACATATAAGTCGATCTGGAGTATAAGTCGCACCCCGGCCAAAACGACTCAAAAAATGCCTGATAAAATCTCTGTTAGAAGCATGAGTGACTTTAGTTTAAGTTTCAAAAACACTTCTGACTTTATTTAAATACATGTTATTATTTTTGCGTTCACAATTAAATCCTGGAGAGAAGTCGTGAGCTGGACCAAACCGACTCTAGAACACGTGACAAAAGATAAAGACGGCGACATGAATACGTCAAAACGTCCAAAAAGAATAACTGATCGCCGCTTTTGGCCAGGTCCACTCGTCCAAAAGCAACAAGATCAGCCTGGTGGGGGGCTTCAAGCAGATGCTGAAGGAGGGCGGAGCCACGTCGCTATGGAGAGGAAACGGTATCAACGTCCTCAAGATCGCTCCCGAGACGGCCATCAAGTTCATGGCCTACGAACAGGTTCTTTTCTCTTCTTTTACACCTTCTCCAAGCTAGAAAACTGCACTGAATAATCCTATTCAGTGTTTATTTAGTAGAAAACAAAAAATAAAACCTGACTTCTCTTGTTTTAGGTGAATAAATCTTAATAATTACATCGTTTTTTGAGTCATATGTTTCCTTTACGATTAATTGATGTAGATTTTAAATCGCGTCGTGAACTAATGATTAATAAAATATGATGTGCTTAGTTGTTTTGTCAGTTAATGGTGTCGGTTGCACAATTTTTTTATTTCGATGAGGATTTATATGGGACGACAGCAGAAGGAGGATGTTTGGCTGCAGATTCTGGAGTCAATTATTGAGTTTAATCTGCCGTGTTACGTTTAAAGACACCGTTTCCTTGTACTTTTCCGTCCAAACACTTGCAACTTGCACAGCAATGTAGAGATGAAGTTTCCACGAAGTCGTTTTAATCGACGGATCGATCGACAGGGTTGTGTTTTTAGTCGATTCTCTTTGAACCCTAAAAAATACAAGGCAAAGTACAAAGTATCCGGTAACACTTTGTAATGGCTGCACTTTGTATTTACCTAAATAAAGCATGAATAAACCGTTTAATCAAGGCTTAGTAACTACTTTATGTTCTAAATGGCGGTACGATCGAAAGTGTTATTGTTAAGTGAATACTTTACATACTTCTTTGACGTTGTCGTCTGCCGTGTCTTCAGTACAAGAAGCTTCTCTCCAGTGAACCGGGCAAAGTCAAGATGCACGAGCGGTTCATGGCCGGGTCGCTGGCCGGAGCCTCGGCACAGACGGCCATCTACCCCATGGAGGTGAGCAACAGCCAGTATCTCGAACAAGAACCTTTCATTTACACGCAATGTTTTAAAGTGACGTATGACAGGTTTTTACGATCGTCTATTTTTGACTTTATTTTGTGTATTTATACCTGTTATACATAGAAATTACAGTTTTACACCAATCAAGCAGGATTTGTGGAGAAAATGTTGAAAAATCTGTAGAAAATGTTTATTCATAATTAAGACATAGTAACAACTTTTTTGAATAAAGTCGCTCTCATTTGTTTTTAGTTGTTCAAATTAAAACATTTGTTAAGTTTTGGTCCGGTGTTTGATGCGTAATTTCATACTGTGATGTCATTAATTACGTACAGAAAGTGGAATTATAAATCTAAAAAAATTGCTATTCTGTGATCATTTTTTTTAGATTTTTTAGCAAACTTCAAACCATATTTATCTCAACTGCGTTTTAGTTTCAGTGAGCCGTGCGACCTGTAGGGGGCGCTTTGACTGCCACTAAAGCTCCGTTTGTCACGTTACGCTCGTACACGTCGGACCCACTGCTCTTTCCCGTTCGCAGGTGATGAAAACCCGCCTGACGCTGAGGAAGACCGGGCAGTACTCTGGGATGTTCGACTGCGCCAAGAAGATCCTGCAGCGAGAAGGAGTCAAGGCGTTCTACAAAGGGTACCTCCCCAACATCCTGGGCATCATCCCCTACGCCGGCATCGACCTGGCCGTGTACGAGGTCAGGCCGCACATACTCTGCACGCTTGTACTTTCAAATATTTACTTAAAATATTTTGTCTGCTTCCAAATGCTCCGAGAAAAAGTCATGTTTACTTTAGTAAGAGTATCCAAGGTACATTTAAGGTACTTCTAAGTAGAGCTGGATTTCGATTCAAATTTCAAGAATCGATTCAATTCCGATTTTTACGTTTCAAAATCGATCCGATTTCGATTCGATCCGGGGGTTAATGTTATTAAAAATGAAAAATGTATTTGAACCATTTCCTTCACTTCATGATTGTGTAGAGAAGCAACATATTAAAACTAGTATTATATCAATATTAAACAGCAAATCTTACAAATATTGGTAGTTATTGATGGCTGGAAGACTGATGAAAAGGTTAAGGGTCAGTCTACCTTCAAGAAAGATAATTCAGGACAATAAATGGAGGACATCATTGAGGTGACTACATCTGCAACAGTGGATTCCTACTGGGACACTAACCAGTGCATTATTATTATGCTTGAAAATAATTAAGAATTCACCCAAAAGCGGTCCCAAGGACAGGTTAGGGTGATGCCGCCGCAAATGATTCTTTAAGTTGGTGGTATTACCACAGTGCTTTTTGCAGACCGCTTTACTTTTGTCCAGCTCGTTGGTCCCTTCTATTTCCCGGAACCCGAAATTCCTCGAAATCGGCGCCTTCAGTGTCTCAGGTGTCTTAAGTGTTACGCTAATGTTACCATCTCTGTCCGACGCCATGATTGTTTTTGAGTTATTTTTAGACCGAGGGAAAAAAAGAAGAAAAAAAAAAAATCGATCTTTGGACGTACGAATCGATAATCGGTCATTAATATGCGAATCGATTAAAAATCGGAAAATCTATTTTTTTCAACCCAGCTCTACTTCTAAGGTACATCTAAGGTACATCTAAGGTACATCCAAGGTACATCCAAGGTACTGTACTTCTAAGGTACATCTAGGGTACATCTAGGGTACATTTAGGGTACAGCCAAGGTACATCCAAGGCGCCGTCATAGTTACAAAGTACAGACAAAACGATCAGTGAGCATGAACTACACTTTCTTAAGACTTAAAGACGTACTATGTAACATTATTTACTTACTTTGTTATTGCTTGACCTTAATGTTCTTCTGATCTCGTGACGATTTCTCTTTTCCTCACGCTCCAGAGTTTGAAGAACATGTGGTTGGCCCGTTACGCCAAAGACACGGCGAACCCGGGCATCCTGGTGCTGCTGGGCTGTGGCACCGTCTCCAGCTCGTGTGGGCAGATCGCCAGTTACCCGCTCGCCCTCGTACGCACGCGGATGCAGGCGCAAGGTACGTGAACGCTCACGGTGTTCACATGAGAGTAAAGGGGCCTTAACACCGCGGCGGCCAAAGCGTCCAGTTTACATTCAAAGTCTATGTAAACGCGCGTCAAACGCATCCTGCGTTTTCCACGGCGCGATTTCTACGTTTTTGCGGCGCGTTTTCGTACGCTCTCGACGCTTTGAGCGCGCGTATGAGGCGCCCAAGGCGTCCAAAGTGGCCGGCGCAACATGTTCAGCTTTGTTCCGCAGCAGCCAATCAGAGATGATGTGCTACGCACGACCCGGAAAAAGACCCAAAACAAAAGATTTAAAAAAAATCTTTAGATGCAGCTCTTGGAGCAAATATTGACTAAACTCTGCTCAGCTCTGAAGTATATGCGGGTCCCAGACGGGCCCCGGGGCCCATCGCCTCCACTTTTGGACTTTGTAAAGTTAATAAACCGAAGCCATGACCCTCCATTTACACGACGAGAAAAGCAACACAGCACAACTCCTCCACTGAGCATGTGCAGGACGACTCGGAAGCACGTCTGCTGCTGAGTGTATTTTACGGACATGAGTCCGGGGCGTCGAACGCGCGTCCGGGGCATTTGTCTTCAAATGTACAGGCGTCTAACTTCTGCGTCGGGCACAAATTTGACGCCGCGATGTGTACTTGGCTTTCACGGGTCATTTCACCCTGGCTGCTCCGCCCTGTCGTTTAAACATGACGGAGGAGCGCGACCACAGGAAGCACTCGTACACAGGGGGCGATATCGAGCTGCTGGGCTCATTCTGTCGCCTTAAAGTGCCTATGACAGGTTCTTATGATTTGTACATATAAATTATAGTTTTACACCAATCAAGCAGGTATTTGTGGAGAAAAGTTTTTTAAAAATGACGAAAATGACAGGAAGTGACATCACAGCAGGGACATCACACCTAATTTACACAAAAACCCTACTTTTTTGACTCTCTAAAAAGTCGCTAAAAGTCGCTCTCATATATTTTCTATTTGTCAAATTAAATTAATTGTGACATTAGATGAGTTTTGCCCAGTGTTTGCTGGGTAATTTCCTACTGTGATGTCATCAATTACAAACAGGAAGTGAAATTATGAACCTAAAAAATCTGCTATTCTGTGTAATTTTAAAAAATATTTTTTAGCAAAATTCTAACTATATTTACCTCTTCGTTTTAGTTCAATGAGTTGTCCGACCTGTAGGAGGCGCTTTAAAGAGTTGGATCTTCAGCGCAACACGTAAATGAAGATGTCACTGCAACAGATGTAGTGATTATATTCCACATCATCTGCACAGCTCCAGATCAACTCTTACAATAGATTCACTGACAAAAACAACAACATTTAAAAAAGAAGGTTCCGCAGCCTCCACCTTTTAGAAATTACTTATAAAAATGATTCAAAACTGTCAAATTCAATGATACGTTCATTTTTTACTTCTTGATTACAACAGCAACACAACCTCCTCAAAGCTGATTATTGTATCACTGTCGAGAAATATAACACGTTAACCTCTGAAAATGTCACGGAATATGAGTCTAATGTAGTGTACTGAATGTAGCGATGCATTCTGGGACATTTTACACTTGTCCTTAAGAAGAAGCGTTAAAGATAATTATTGTTAGTGATCTGTATCTGTAGGAATAATGTAAACTGTAATAATCATTTAAAAGTGTACATTTCTATTGGATATTGGTGCTCTCCCTGCTGGTGATTGGTTGCCACTGTTTTTTGTTTTGTTTTTTTAAGCTAAATTTTAAATGTTGCACCGGCCTTTACCGTTGCTATGGTCACGCTGCCTCTGCCCAAGACGACACATGAAGATCAACTCGTAGCTCATCTCTGTCTATGATAAACATTTTTGAATTCCCTTTTAAACAAATAAAACTCACTTTGTTTGTCGCTCTTGTGGACATAATTAAGTGTTGTGTTTCTCCATTTGGCCTCAGCGTCGGTGGAGGGCTCGGAGCAGCAGCCCATGGGCCGCATGGTCAAGAAGATCGTGAAGAACGAGGGCTTTTTCGGACTCTACCGGGGCATCCTACCCAACTTCATGAAGGTCATACCCGCCGTCAGCATCAGCTACGTGGTCTACGAGTACATGCGCTTGGGCCTGGGCATTCAGAAGTAACCTAGCAACCAGCGGCAGACCACACGCCCTGGAAGTGTCGCCCTCGTCACTTTCACTCCCTCCCACTGTCCGGGTCCCTACGTCCGGGTCCCTACGTCCTACGTCCGTCCGGGTCCCTACGTCCTACGTCCGTCCGGGTCCCTACGTCCTACGTCCGTCCGGGTCCCTACGTCCTACGTCCGTCCGGGTCCCTACGACGTCCGGCTCCCACGTCCGGGTCCCTATGTCCGGGCTCCCACGTCCGGGCTCCCACGTCCGGGCTCCCACGTCCGGGCTCCCACGTCCGGGCTCCCACGTCCGGGCTTCCACGTCCGGGCTTCCACGTCCGGGCTTCCACATCCGGGGACCAACGTCTCGTTTACAAAGAGCAGCTTGGACTTTTCTGTTGTCGGTGTTTTACGTGATATTTGTGCCTTTTTACCACTTGAAAGCGTGAATTTCATAAAACAGCTAAAACTATGATAATATAATAGTAAAATGATAATATAATAATAAAAACTAAAAATAATAATAAAATTATAATATAATAAAATAATACAATGATCTAATCATATAATGATAAAACTGGTTATTTTTCCAGATTTCTATCACAGGTTAAGCAGCAGATTATAAAATAAATATCAGAAGTTATTACGGTTTGGTAATTATTGTCGCCGTCGTTTAAACCTGTTGAATGAAACGTGCTCGGTGTGTGTTTATGGTTTACACATAATTCCAGATTTGTCCATTTTCTTTTTTTTGGGCCGTCAAAAGAAGCCGGGAGAACACACGGTTCTGCACGTGATCGTCGTATGTTAAAGGAAAAGACGGGGAAAAATGCTGAATTGTAATGAAAAACTGACTTTTACTGACGACATTCTTGGTCAACTTTACATTAAAATGAGGCGACTAGAGTATTTAGCTGGAAAAAACTCTGAAGACTGTAGAACACAGCGATAAACCTGTCGAGGTGCAAATGTAAATAACTGCACACTCAGATGACAAGTTTTATTTTTCACATTAAAATTATATATATTTATGATGTATATTTTACAAAGTTAAGTGCATTATGCTGTTTTTATCATTTTCGATCCAGGCGTTTGACCCCAAAACTGCCCTGAAAACACCACAAGGTCACTTGAGGTCATGTCATTGGAGTTTACATATTACACATTTACACAGAAAATTTAGATATTGTGGCGTTTGTCTGTAAAACGACAGATTAAACTCACTTCACTCACAAATCTCAAAGTAAATTACTCCAAACTTTCTCGTTGCTGCTGTGAACGTTAAACTTTTGTTCCTCATTAAATATACGGTCAGTTAATATAAAATAACTCTTTGAACAAACGGCTAAAGACTTTCAGACCTACAATATCGGAGAACTATATTTATTTTTGTGATTTTAACACTTTTTAACGCAATAAATTTCAAATAAATTTCAAACTGAATCTCACATAGCGTAATTATAACTTCGTAACTTGTAACTGTCCAACTTCTCCTTTTAAAATGAGATTAAATAATTAGTCATGACTAAAATGTGCCTTTTAGATACATTCTGTTCTGTTGTATTGAGATCTTTAGAGTAAATGTGATAGTTATTCATCATTTGATATTTCTACCTTATTAATGTCTAATATGGACAGAGTAATGCACCGACTGTGGAAAAGTACTCAAACTCGCTCTGCGTTTGATTGGTCGAAAGTGCTTTTTGGTAAACAAAGAAAACGTCAAAAATGTACCAAAAAACGACAAAATCCACAAATGTCCCAAGTTTACTTACATTTTACATTTATTCTGTTTTAAAAAGCAATGCAACATGTGGATTAAGCCAGAGCGTGTGCAATACTGTCATTATCTCCATCTGAAATGCTGTCGTTTTGATCCATGTTATTGTGCCTTTTCCCACGATTATGATTATTATGCCTTTATTTTCAATGTTTGGTTTGTTAGAAAATAATGTTCACTTTAATAAAAAATATGGACACACTTGAAAACTTTTGTTCATTTCATGCTTTTGTCAGATAAATTGTGTCACTGTTTTGTCTTTGAGATGCAGATTGTGTCTTTACCAAATGCACTCGAGTTGTTTTAGACAAATTTGAAGCTTTTAGTTTTTTCACCATTTTGGGATAAGGATTTGAAAGATGATTTAAATATGAAGTGTACGAGTCAACATTTACCGTCCCGACCAAATAAACAAATGTGTCCAAACTGCATTTATTGTCGGCTCTTAAGCTTCAAAAAGACAAAATTCTACTGCAGTTTTAACGATTCTGTCCTGAAACACATTGATTTATTGTCACCCAAACAACTGCGTCACACTCAATCTCACTTTGAGAATCAGATTAATTGATAATTGTGATTATTCGTGTCACAATATCATCGTGAGGACCAAAATAACCAAAATCTGGACAAAATTAAGTCTTTTTAGTTCAATCCATCGTCCGAAGAACATTTAAGTCGTATGTTTTGGTTGTTACGATTATATTATGACCAGAATAATCACAATACAGTTTCTATTATACATCTCGTCTTCGTCCTAAAGCAGGAGAAATTCTAAAGCGCCATATGTAAATTAATTGTCCAAAACGCCGTCGTCATGAAGCAGCAGACCACACGGGCGACTTCCACACGGGCGACTTCCACACGGGCGACTTCCACACGGGCGACTTCCACACGCTTTAATCTAAATCTCTTCATCTTTGGAGAACAGTCTTTTTTCCGGACAAACCGCGGACACCAGGATCATCCCGAAGAGCGAGGAGGCGGCGACCACGGTCAGGACGGCGCGCAGGGCTTTGAACCAGCTCGGGTATGTCGGCAGCAGCGCCAGGTCGTAGTGCAGTGCCACGCCCAGGCCCATGATCACCATGGTCGCCGCTGGGACGATGGTGTCGCTCATCAGCATCGCCGCCCAGGCCAGCAGCGACGGCACCACGCTGTTCGCCAAGTTCATCCAGTCAGGCGCGGCCGGGCTGCCGGCGGGGAGCGCGAAACCCCAGCGCGCGCCGCCCAGGAACGACAGGATGGAGGCCCCGTAGGCGACCTGCGCGTACGCGAGCTCCGGCGAGAAGCTCTCCGTCATCGCCATGAACAGGGTGGGGCAGGCGAAGGGGAGGAGCCCGGCGGCGCCCAAGTACAGCGCCGGTTTGGGGCTTTTGGGCAGGTCTTTCATGTCGTAGCGGAGCAGGTCGAGCTCCCGCGGCGGAGGCTCGGGCTGAGGGCGTTTCTTGAGACGCGGCGCGGACGAGTGGACGGACCGGGCCGGGGGGAGGCGAGGGGCGGAGCTCGGCGACGGAGAGGGGCCGCGATTGGAGGAAAAGCAGGAAGTGGTGACGTGTTGAGACAGAGGAGGACGCGAGGAGGTCCAGCATCGTTGTGAGGAGCCGAGGGAGTGGACAAGCTGCGAGGGAAAAGGAACGTGAAGACGGTTTAGTTGTATTTGTTGTTTATTTGAACCGGACTACGACAAAATAGATATTAAACGTACCTTGTGAGAAATGAAAGCCCCTCTCTTGAACGCTAAAGAGAACATCTGCAAAAGAAACAAGACACTTACTTTAAAAAAAACAAACTCACTGGCAGAGCTTCTAAGTCCAGATGATGTATCGGTTCCAGTATCGAACAGACAGCCGATATGTGGCATCGATATGCGTCTGTGTGTCGTTCTCAGTTTGTCCCCAGAGCAGCAGATTTGTCTTTTTTGCACTCTTAATTAAAACGTGGCTGTGTGTTTAGACAATCGCGCCGCAAATTACTTTAATAATCCGTGAACTTTAACTTAAGATGGATCCGTGGGCTTTGCTATGAATTCAAAACTCTAAATGTCAGTCAGCACAAGAAGCAAGCCAAATATCGGAGATTGGGATCGGACAAAATGCAAAACAAAACAAAAACATCAGATCATAACAGAAATATAATAAAATAAATCAGGTGCTCTTTAAAGACGTAAATATTTGCACAGAAAGACAATAAACCAACACTGCTGTCCCTCGTTCTTTAATAAAGGACTTTTTAAAAATTTGACTTTATAGCTTCATCTGCACCAGTTCTTCCTAAAGGATCACATGGAAAACTCTGGGAATGTCACACACTGTTTTAAAGCTTAGACTCTCTACAATACGACACTTTTAACCAATTTACTGACAGATTAATGCCCAATATTTAGCTCTATGTCTCTGTGCATTGCTTTTTGATTGCTTTGGTATTCTGCAGAACTCAGCACGTACTTCCTGTAATTTTCCTATAATGATTATTTACCACAGGGAAAAACTTACAAAACAAAATCCTAATCAGAAAAAACGTGTGAACCTGTCATAGATTTAAAGCCCTGAATCTGAGCTGTGCAGAAGCGCGTTCAGACTTTGGCAGATTCGGGGCTGTTTTCCATTAAAACGCGCGCACTGCATCACGTGTCGTTTTAAGACATTAATAACTATATATATATATATATATATATATATATATATATATATATATTCATTGCACTCACCTCGTCCTCAAATAGACACGTACAATCCTTTTAATTTGAGTTTCTTGTGTCGAAGGTCATAATTACCGCCGCGCACACGTCCATGTTGTGCGTCGCTCAATTCGCTCCGTGTTTTCTGCGAGTCTTGAAAACTGTGGTTCCGCTCCGCCACAGAAGAAACACCTAAATTAACCCTAAATGAAGCTGTAAATCATTTGTTTTGTTTTACACGTCGCATAGTTTTAATTTCCCTCGTGTTCAGTGCAAAAAGCGTGCGTCCGTTAAGTTTTAAATAGACTTTTAGGATGTGCTACTTCGCCGCGTTTCCACTAGAGGTCAGTGTCGTCGTGAGAGAGAATCATTGTGAGGCACATTTAACTGAAAAAAGTTTGTAAATTATGATCGTAATTGTCATTTATTCACACCACCACGACACAAACTATGATAGAGTGTGTTAGGGAAATAAGCTGCTTACATTTTATAATATCTACACCTTAACTAGCCCTAATAAAACATAAACAAAGGCTTAATTAACAAACAAATACTGTATTATGCGTGGATTAGTTAGGAGTTAGTGTGTATTTAAAGACTATATGAAGGTTCTCTTGTCTTTTTTTAATTATAGAAAAGTTTAGTTTTAGTTCGTCAGTTTGGTGGGATAGAACTTACCTCAGTTAAGTTGCAGATTGTGGGGAATCCCTTTGTGATGTCATCAATGTGCGACGTGCCGTTGAAAACACAGACAATTTTTACACTTGACACTTTTCTGACAGTTTAATCCATTGTTTGTCCAAAATAAAGGCGTTATATGCCATTATTGTGTGTCAGATCAGAACTGTTGTGTTATTTATGTGGATGGCTCTTGTTTACAGTCTGGTTGCTAGGTAACAGCTGTGGAATTACCTCTACCTATGTTACATCTGTGCTCATGTCTAACCAGGAAGTACAAGTTCACAAAAATAGTCAAACTGGGGACAAATTGGCAAAATGTGTAGTAAAATCTGAAATATAATTGTGTAGAAGTTTCTAAGCCTGAATTTGAAACTATTTCTTTATGAATTAAGGTTTATATCTGTGCACTTTACTTTCAGATGTTGATTATTATTACTTTTTCTGGTCTTAAAAGTCCACACAAAAATAAATAATGGATAAAAAACAGAATCTGAGCATTGTTTTTTGTAACAAAAACTCTCGGACGTATCAAATAAAGAAGTATTTTAGACAAACAATCTCTTTCTGTCACTTTTTAACATACTTTGTATTAATCATAAGTAATCAATGTAGCAGTTACTCTACTTTTAAGCCTGTGTTGATGAGGGAGATGGATATTCAGGCTGTATATGTACATTAATACTGCTTTAACTTTTACCGTTTCTGCAGTTTACAACCAAAACACGCAGTCAGTGGAGCCATTTTTTATTTGTACATTTCACAACAGCAGCAGTGTCGTAAAGAGTGCCGTCATTTCCAGCGCCGCTCGATGAACACGCGGATCGATGCGCTCTTCGGGTAAATACAACGTAATACAAACAGAGCGCGGCCCCGTCTCCTGCGGAACGTTGAATAAATACAGCGGACGATCCACTCAAACGGCTCCGTCGCTCTGGAACAGACACAGACACGGGTCAAAACGGCGTCCACTATCTGCAGCGTTATTGTGTTTTTAACGTTAAACATGCGCAAACCGAAACGGGATTATATCGTTAGGGCGGGGCACTAAGTTCTGGGGTCGACTTTTCTTTACGCCAGTGCAATGAGTGAGACAAGACAACGTTTAGATATAAATACAAGACATAATTACCGTATTTTCCGGACTATAAGTTGCACCTTTTTTCATAGTTTTGGCCGGGGTGCGACTTATACTTATATTTATATACTTATACTCCGGAGCGACTTATACGTGATGTTATTTGTTATTTTCACACTTGCAACCGCATTTCATATTCCAGTGCAACTTATATATGTTTTTTTCTTCTCTATTATGCAGTGCAATGTGCGCAAAATCACAATCAACTTTTTGATCATATGTGAGATGTCGGAAAAGCCGTTTGATGAATGCAAATCTGTCAGACAATGGACTAAATGTGACTTTTATTTTAGACTTTACACGCTTCAGCCCTTCTTTTCTTTGGACGCCTCCACCTTCATGTTCTAATTTTATTCATCACTCAATATCGTGTTCTCTCCGGTCCTGCCTGGATCTGATTTTGTTGTTTTATGTTTAAAAAAAAGAAAAGATAGATGCAGAAGAAAAAATTGTGATTTTTAACATTTGATATTTAGGACCAGTTTTGACAATTCTCCTCAAAATACTGTATTTGAAACACTTAATAAAAGTATAAATAAGAAAACCATTATTGATACAAATTATCATTGTTTTTTTTTACATCCGATCCTGTTTCACTACATCCTATAATGAGCAGTTTAATCACAGTTTGTGCAGTTTAATCACAGTTTGTGCAGTTTAATCACAGTTTGTGCAGTTTAATCACAGTTTGTGCAGTTCATCTTCACATTAAACAGTCAAAACAAAGCTATATTTAAACCACATTAAAGTGTGTGAGGCCCAAAAGAAGTATCGGCTGCAGATTTGAGAATGACAGATGTACGAGAGTGTAAATAATGCCTTATCTCTGACTGGAGACTCACCCCTCCGCAGCAGCCGCAGCAGTCCCCGCACAGCGCCCCCAGCAGGCCGTTCACCACCTGCACAGCGCACAGAGCCGCCTGCACCAGCCCCATCACCAGCAGCAACGAGAAGAGCGTCAGGTGCCAGTGCACGATGTCTTTGGGCTCCAGGCAGCGGCTCCACAGGCTCGTGTCCTTCAGGTAGTCGCTATGGAGACACCAAGAGCAAAGTCTGCGTTAGTTTGGTCCGGAACGGCACGAGCGACTTATGTTTGTGTCTGTGCTAATCCTGTAATAAGACTTTCAGGTGGACGAGAGGCTCGATACCACAGTGACCATAAAGACACTTTATTTATGTAGCACATCTAATAAACTGAAAAGTATGACGGAGTATAAGGGCCAACCCAAAAAAATGAAAATAAAAAAAGCGAGGGACTACGAGAAAAAAGTCATTAAAGGCGGTATGGACGATTTTTCGGCGTTTTGAGAACGCAGGCGGAAGTGCGCATGCGCACTCCCCCGTGCGGACCGATACAACACACACGTGCGTTTGTTTTATTAGCGCAACGGAGCGCGTCGCATCTCTCGTCTCCCGTAGATTTCTGTCCACTTCTGCGTCAGCTCGAACTGTCTTTCTCCGTCTTCATTTTGCCCCGTACACTGAGGGAACTATATTATGATAGATCCATGCACGATCTATCATAATATAGATCATAATATAGATCGTTTCCGTGTGTCTAATAGACATTAGACACGCGGAAACGTGGGGACAAGCCTGACGCGGCTGAGAATATGATAAAAAAATTGCTGGAAAAAATCGTCCATACCACCTTTAAGTAAGAGAGTAAAGGCCCGGGTCCGATGAGCGTTTCACATTCAGCACGGCCAGGACGCAAATGGCGATGGACTTGGTTAAAAGTTAACACAAAAGCCCACAATAGATATTGATCTTTATAATGCAGGCTTTTTAGACATTACAAACAATCATTTGCCCCGTGTAGTGTCCCCATGTCAGGTCCTGGACACTGGGCAGGACACAGACCGCAGCAGGCGAGGGAGTCATTTTCACCAATATTCTGCTCGTTCGACTTCTACCTCTTCTAAACTTTGTACAAAGCCCCTGTTCATATGTGTTTTGTGTGTGCATATGTTTTACATCAGAGCTCTACGGGCGGGTGGAGCTGGTGGAGCCTCACAGCTGGATATATGTGTAAAATTACGTACTCCTGTGTTTGGTGCATGTGTGTTGGACTATATGACTTCATAGTCTCCTCTCTCCTCAGCCTGGGCTACATGGGTGTGTCAGGCTGTGGGCGTGTCAGGCTACATGGGTGTGTCAGGCTGTGGGCGTGTCAGGCTACATGAGTGTGTCAGGCTGTGGGCGTGTCAGGCTACATGGGTGTGTCAGGCTGTGGGCGTGTCAGGCTACATGGGTGTGTCAGGCTGTGGGCGTGTCAGGCTACATGGGTGTGTCAGGTTACATGGGTGTGTCAGGCTACATGGGTGTGTCAGGCTGTGGGTGTGTCAGGCTACATGGGTGTGTCAGGCTACATGGGTGTGTCAAGTTACATGGGTGTGTCAGGCTACATGAGTGTGTCAGGCTGTGGGCGTGTCAGGCCACATGGGTGTGTCAGGTTACATGGGTGTGTCAGGCTACATGGGTGTGTCAGGCTGTGGGTGTGTCAGGCTGTGGGCGTGTCAGGTTACATGGGTGTGTCAGGCTGTGGGCGTGTCAGGTTACATGGGTGTGTCAGGCTGTGGGCGTGTCAGGCTACATGGGTGTGTCAGGTTACATGGGTGTGTCAGGCTGTGGGCGTGTCAGGCTACATGGGTGTGTCAGGTTACATGGGTGTGTCAGGCTGTGGGCGTGTCAGGCTACATGGGTGTGTCAGGTTACATGGGTGTGTCAGGCTACATGGGTGTGTCAGGCTGTGGGCGTGTCAGGCTACATGGGTGTGTCAGGCTGTGGGCGTGTCAGGCTGCATGGGTGTGTCAGGCTGTGGGTGTGTCAGGCTGTGGGCGTGTCAGGTTGTGGCCGTGTCAGGCTGTGGGCGTGTCAGGTTACATGGGTGTGTCAGGCTGTGGGCGTGTCAGGTTGTGGCCGTGTCAGGCTGTGGGCGTGTCAGGCTACATGGGTGTGTCAGGCTGTGGACGTGTCAGGCTGTGGGCGTGTCAGGCTGTGGGTGTGTCAGGCTGTGGGCGTGTCAGGCTACATGGGTGTGTCAGGCTGTGGGTGTGTCAGGCTGTGGGCGTGTCAGGCTACATGGGTGTGTCAGGCTGTGGGCGTGTCAGGCTGTAGTTGTGTTACAGCTAAATTAATCTATAACAGCTAATAGAAACATGTTTATTCACTTCCTGTTCAAAACTGTAGAACTGCTAAGCCCCGCCTCTTCATAGTGACATTTCTCCGTGTTTTTATATTCGTAAAGTGGCTACGTGACATTTTAGATCTCTGCACGTGTCGCTCAGTCTTTCACATAATCACAGTAAGTATGGGATGTGGGTCGGGACAGGTGGAAACAGGACTTTTCTGAGCGCCTCGGCTGCAGTAACGTTACACTCGGCCCGATACGTCCCCTTTAAGTTCTCACCCGTCGTTGAAGGGGAAGCTCCACGTTCCGTTCGTGCTGTCGGTCAGACACTTCGGCCCGAGGTTCATGGCGACCGCCGAGATGATGACGGAGTAACCGGCCCCGACGACGCCGACGGCGGCGAACAAGATGGAGCTCAGCATCTGCACGGCGAGCACAAAGGCGATCAATACTTCGTTCACCGGCGGAACATTCCAGGTTAACGATCGCAGCCGGACAAAGGTATCTCTTTGTGAAAGTCACGAGATGCGCCTCGTTTTGTACCTTTAACACGAGGCTGTGTAATTAATCAAACTGTAATCAAGTCGAGATCAAAGTCGGTCACGCTACAGAAATTTTATAACGTTTATTTCATGTTTCACTTAATTTATGTTAAGTGAAACGTTTATTTTAAGTCACATTTAATTTATCAGCGTCAAACAAGCTGCTAATTTACATGTGTATGTGATTAAGTCAATGTTCATTTTTTTATGTTGATTTGTCTCTTATGAATGTCTTATTTTGCTTAACCTTAGCGCAGATGGCAAAGCTAACCGTTTCGCATGCTAGCTAATGCTAACTTTTATTAAAATGTAAATGATAAAATAAACAACTGATTTTAAAGAAAATACTGTTTTTTTAAGTGAAGATTATTTAATTTTGTTCATTTAATGTTTTATTTGTTGATGTTTTAAGCCTCAGCAGTAGCATTAGCATTAGCGTTAGCATTGACGCACAAACACACGTCCCTTTGTAAACAGTATTCACCCGTTTTGTCTTTAACGTGTTCACTGCTCGTTCTTACAGTATTTATTGATTTTAAATTAAAAAATCAATTAAGGGACGCGTCTACTAATGGGCCAAACCAAGACAGAACCGAGTCCGAACCGAGTCCGAACCAAGACCAAACCAAGACAGAACCAAGTCCGAACCAAGACCGAACCGAGACCGAACCGAGACCGAACCGAGACCGAACCGAGACCGAACCGAGACCGAACCGAGACCGAACCAAGACCAAATCCAGACCAAACCAAGACCAAACCAAGACCAAATCCAGACTAAATCCAGACTAAACCAAGACCAAATCAAGACCAGACCAAGACCAAACCGAGACCAAATCCAGACTAAATCCAGACTAAATCCAGACTAAATCCAGACTAAATCCAGACTAAATCCAGACCAAACCAAGACCAAACCAAGACCAAATCTGACCTGGACATCTGTGTTTTTAAAATTTATTTTACGATATTATCTTCTTATTTAATGATATGTTTGCTTTTTTGGGGGCTTTTACTAGTTTTATTGCTGTAAATGAGCGCTAATTAATTAAATAGAATTAAAATGTACTGTAGACCTGAAATCTGGACGAAACTCTTAACCAGTAAAAGTGTTATTATTGTTATTTTTCACAGTAGGATAAAAGCGCTTAAACGTTTTCCACGGTCCATTTTTTATCAACAGATTTTCACTCACGGCGAATCTCCGCCCACAGCTCTCGTTTCCGCAGCAACCACAGCAGTCGTTGTTCTTCAGGCCGAGGAACACGAGCGCGGGAAAGATCATCTGAAACAAACAGAGCAGATCGTAAAACCATAAAGTCTCTCTTCCTCTATTTGAGGAGGAAGAGATGCAGCGATAACGTTTAAAACACGTCCAAATACTGACATTAAGTCCTTTTATATCATCATATCATCATTTAATCTGTTTATGGACGTTTTTTTGCCCCCAAACTGACCGATTACGCTTATATTTAGCAGTTTCCCTTTCAAAATATATAATATATATTTGCCATGACAACATTTTACACGATAAACACCATAATAAACACCACAAATACACATTTCAACATCTGTTTTTAAAAAGTAAGCCATGTTTTTTCTCTTCGAATTAAAGAAAAAGTGAATTAAATTGGACTAAAGCTTAAACTAAACTTGGACTAGATCAGGACTAAACAAAGTCCACATCAGGACGAAACTGGCCTAAATTTAGGATTTGGACTTTAGACTTTCATCGAACCTGTATCGCCGTTGCAAAATATAAACTTAAACTGAGACAGAAAAGTGAAAATAAAATAAAATAAATGGTGATAAATAAAATGAATAAAATAAATAAATAAAATAAATAAAATAAATAAAATAAATAAAATAAATAAAATAAATAAAATAAATAAAATAAATAAAATAAATAGTAATGATATTAGTAATGATAAAAATAAATTAAATTTGTAGTAAAAAATTGAATAATTATACATAGACATACATAATATTTGGCAGTTCTTTCTTTTTTCATGCTTTAAGAAAAATAAATTTGCACCCATCCATATCCAGCGAGTGAGTGTGGGTGAAGTGTCTTGCCCAATGACACAATGAGAGTTTTTTAAGACAAGATTTGAACCAGCGAGCCTCTGGTGGAAGTGCTTAACCTTCTCCTAATAATGAACAATAAAGCAAAAAAATTAAAAATACATTGAAATATTGTCTTTTGTTAACATAATTCAACCCTAATAGTATCGATCACATGTAATGCCTCACAGCGAAACAGCATTATCTCCATGGAAACAAGCAAGTCTCCCTGGACCTTTATAGCTTCATTATAACACTGTTTATTTAAATTGTAGTATTTTTACTGACCAGAACTCCAGATCCCAGTAGACCTCCGCAGTAGAAGACTTGATCCGTGATGTGGTCCGAATCCTGGATCGTTCCGCCGGGAAAGAAGAGTAAAATGTTGCACAAAATACACGCGATGGCCAGAGGGATGAGGCAAATGCCCAGACACTTGGCAAAACCACCCGCACACATGATTTTCCTGAGTTCGATGACGATTCAATTGCAAAAAGTGAAAAATGTGACGAGAAAGATGCTCCTGGGATGCTCTGGTGCAGCAGCGTTTGAGGATGTTCTCTGCTCTGGGTGTGGTTTTATACCTGGGCTCCAGCGCCACGCCCCCTTCGCCCACAGCAGTAGCAGCACGAGGACCTCCAACGCTTGAACAAACATGACGTGCACACAGAGGCATTGATGAGAGTCATATCTGCCCTGGAAGAAGCTGGTTAATGATCCACCGTGTGTTTTGTGTTCATGGCGACACAGGAGGAAGCCACACACAGGACACACAAAGAGACGGGCTGGTCCGACGGCGGCCGGGCCATGTAAAGATACCGCAGTGACCAAAGCTGATCGATGATTGGGACGATCGTCAGGTCATGTAGGACTTGACTGATCATTGTCTGGACTAAACAAAGACTAGAACGAGCCTTGTGCTTTGAAAAGAGGTTTTATGATTCGGACAAAGCTGGAATTACTTCCAAATGACATAGAAAACCTATTTAGTCTCAATCAAGATGTTTTCAGGCGTCATCACTTTGGTTTCTTCTGGGTCAAATTTGGTTAAAAGTCTCACAGGCCAATCCAAACAACTAAAACTAGATTCATCGATTAGCTAAATAACTGTGAGTTCCAGCCCTGAATCTCTGACAATATCATGCTCAGGCCAAAGAGACATAGTCCCTCCAGCGTGTCCTGGGTCTTACCTCGTGCAGGAGGCATCCAGAACAGATGCCGCGCCTCCTCAGCTGGCTCCTCTCCACGTGGAGGAGCAGCGGCTCTACTCCGAGCTCCTCCCCTGTGACTGAGCTCCTCACCCTAGCTCTAAGGGAGCGCCCAGCCACCTGGAGGAAACTCATTTCAACCGCTTGTACCCGCGATCTTGTCCTTTCGGTCATTACCAAAAGCTCATGACCATAGGTGAGGGTAGAACGTAGATTGACCGGTAAATCGAGAGCTTTGCCTTTGGACTCAGCTCCTTCTTCACCACAACAGTCCCATGCAGCGACCGCATCACTGCAGCGACCGCATTACTGCAGCGACCGCATCACTGCAGCGACAGCATCACTGCAGCGACAGCATCACTGCAGCGACCGCATCACCGCAGCGACAGCATCACTGCAGCGACCGCATCACTGCAGCGACAGCATCACTGCAGCGACAGCATCACTGCATCACTGCAGCGACAGCATCACTGCATCACTGCAGCGACAGCATCACTTCATCACTGCAGCGACAGCATCACTGCAGCGACAGCATCACTGCAGCGACAGCATCACTGCATCACTGCAGCGACAGCATCACTGCAGCGACAGCATCACTGCATCACTGCAGCGACAGCATCACTGCATCACTGCAGCGACAGCATCACTGCAGCGACAGCATCACTGCAGCGACAGCATCGCTGCATCACTGCAGCGACAGCATCACTGCAGCGACAGCATCACTGCATCACTGCAGCGACAGCATCACTGCAGCGACAGCATCATTGCAGCGACAGCATCACTGCATCACTGCAGCGACAGCATCACTGCAGCGACAGCATCACTGCAGCGACAGCATCACTGCGGCGACAGCATCACTGCGGCGACCGCATCACTGCAGCGACAGCATCACTGCAGCGACAGCATCACTGCAGCGACAGCATCACTGCAGCGACAGCATCACTGCATCACTGCAGCGACAGCATCACAGCGGCGACCGCATCACTGCAGCGACAGCATCACTGCAGCGACAGCATCACTGCAGCGACAGCATCACTGCGGCGACCGCATCACTGCAGCGACAGCATCACTGCATCACTGCAGCGACAGCATCACTGCAGCGACAGCATCACTGCAGCGACAGCATCACTGCAGCGACAGCATCACTGCATCACTGCAGCGACAGCATCACTGCAGCGACAGCATCACTGCGGCGACAGCATCACTGCGGCGACCGCTTCACTGCAGCGACAGCATCACTGCAGCGACAGCATCACTGCAGCGACAGCATCACTGCATCACTGCAGCGACAGCATCACTGCAGCGACAGCATCACTGCATCACTGCAGCAACAGCATCACTGCAGCGACAGCATCACTGCATCACTGCAGCGACAGCATCACTGCAGCGACAGCATCACTGCATCACTGCAGCGACAGCATCACTGCAGCGACAGCATCACTGCAGCGACAGCATCACTGCAGCGACAGCATCACTGCGGCGACCGCATCACTGCAGCGACAGCATCACTGCAGCGACAGCATCACTGCGGCGACAGCATCACTGCAGCGACAGCATCACTGCAGCGACAGCATCACTGCGGCGACCGCATCACTGCAGCGACAGCATCACTGCAGCGACAGCATCACTGCAGCGACAGCATCACTGTAGCGACAGCATCACTGCGGCGACCGCATCACTGCAGCGACAGCATCACTGCGGCGACAGCATCACTGCAGCGACAGCATCACTGCAGCGACAGCATCACTGCGGCGACCGCATCACTGCAGCGACAGCATCACTGCAGCGACAGCATCACTGCATCACTGCAGCGACAGCATCACTGCATCACTGCAGCGACAGCATCACTTCATCACTGCAGCGACAGCATCACTGCAGCGACAGCATCACTGCAGCGACAGCATCACTGCATCACTGCAGCGACAGCATCACTGCAGCGACAGCATCACTGCATCACTGCAGCGACAGCATCACTGCATCACTGCAGCGACAGCATCACTGCAGCGACAGCATCACTGCAGCGACAGCATCACTGCAGCGACAGCATCGCTGCATCACTGCAGCAACAGCATCACTGCAGCGACAGCATCATTGCATCAATGCAGCGACAGCATCACTGCAGCGACAGCATCATTGCAGCGACAGCATCACTGCATCACTGCAGCGACAGCATCACTGCATCACTGCAGCGACAGCATCACTGCAGCGACAGCATCACTGCAGCGACAGCATCACTGCAGCGACAGCATCACTGCGGCGACCGCATCACTGCAGCGACAGCATCACTGCAGCGACAGCATCACTGCAGCGACAGCATCACTGCAGCGACAGCATCACTGCAGCGACAGCATCACTGCATCACTGCAGCGACAGCATCACTGCGGCGACCGCATCACTGCAGCGACAGCATCACTGCAGCGACAGCATCACTGCAGCGACAGCATCACTGCGGCGACCGCATCACTGCATCACTCCAGCGACAGCATCACTGCAGCGACAGCATCACTGCGGCGACAGCATCACTGCGGCGACCGCATCACTGCAGCGACAGCATCACTGCAGCGACAGCATCACTGCAGCGACAGCATCACTGCATCACTGCAGCGACAGCATCACTGCAGCGACAGCATCACTGCATCACTGCAGCAACAGCATCACTGCAGCGACAGCATCACTGCATCACTGCAGCGACAGCATCACTGCAGCAACAGCATCACTGCATCACTGCAGCGACAGCATCACTGCAGCGACAGCATCACTGCAGCGACAGCATCACTGCAGCGACAGCATCACTGCGGCGACCGCATCACTGCAGTGACAGCATCACTGCAGCGACAGCATCACTGCAGCGACAGCATCACTGCATCACTGCAGCGACAGCATCACTGCAGCGACAGCATCACTGCAGCGACAGCATCACTGCAGCGACAGCATCACTGCGGCGACCGCATCACTGCAGTGACAGCATCACTGCAGCGACAGCATCACTGCATCACTGCAGCGACAGCATCACTGCAGCGACAGCATCACTGCATCACTGCAGCGACAGCATCACTGCAGCGACAGCATCACTGCAGCGACAGCATCACTGCATCACTGCAGCGACAGCATCACTGCATCACTGCAGCGACAGCATCACTGCAGCGACAGCATCACTGCAGCGACAGCATCACTGTAGCGACAGCATCACTGCGGCGACCGCATCACTGCAGCGACAGCATCACTGCGGCGACAGCATCACTGCAGCGACAGCATCACTGCAGCGACAGCATCACTGCGGCGACCGCAATCACTGCAGCGACAGCATCACTGCAGCGACAGCATCACTGCAGCGACAGCATCACTGCAGCGACCGCATCACTGCAGCGACAGCATCACTGCATCACTGCAGCGACAGCATCACTGCAGCGACAGCATCACTGCGGCGACCGCATCACTGCAGCGACAGCATCACTGCAGCGACAGCATCACTGCAGCGACAGCATCACTGCGGCGACCGCATCACTGCAGCGACAGCATCACTGCAGCGACAGCATCACTGCATCACTGCAGCGACAGCATCACTGCAGCGACAGCATCACTGCATCACTGCAGCGACAGCATCACTGCAGCGACAGCATCACTGCAGCGACAGCATCACTGCATCACTGCAGCGACAGCATCACTGCATCACTGCAGCGACAGCATCACTGCAGCGACAGCATCACTGTAGCGACAGCATCACTGCGGCGACCGCATCACTGCAGCGACAGCATCACTGCGGCGACAGCATCACTGCAGCGACAGCATCACTGCAGCGACAGCATCACTGCGGCGACCGCATCACTGCAGCGACAGCATCACTGCAGCGACAGCATCACTGCAGCGACAGCATCACTGCATCACTGCAGCGACAGCATCACTTCATCACTGCAGCGACAGCATCACTGCAGCGACAGCATCACTGCATCACTGCAGCGACAGCATCACTGCAGCGACAGCATCACTGCATCACTGCAGCGACAGCATCACTGCATCACTGCAGCGACAGCATCACTGCAGCGACAGCATCACTGCAGCGACAGCATCGCTGCATCACTGCAGCAACAGCATCACTGCAGCGACAGCATCACTGCATCACTGCAGCGACAGCATCACTGCAGCGACAGCATCATTGCAGCGACAGCATCACTGCATCACTGCAGCGACAGCATCACTGCATCACTGCAGCGACAGCATCACTGCAGCGACAGCATCACTGCAGCGACAGCATCACTGCAGCGACAGCATCACTGCGGCGACAGCATCACTGCGGCGACCGCATCACTGCGGCGACAGCATCACTGCAGCGACAGCATCACTGCAGCGACAGCATCACTGCAGCGACAGCATCACTGCATCACTGCAGCGACAGCATCACTGCGGCGACCGCATCACTGCAGCGACAGCATCACTGCAGCGACAGCATCACTGCAGCGACAGCATCACTGCGGCGACCGCATCACTGCAGCGACAGCATCACTGCATCACTGCAGCGACAGCATCACTGCAGCGACAGCATCACTGCAGCGACAGCATCACTGCAGCGACAGCATCACTGCATTACTGCAGCGACAGCATCACTGCAGCGACAGCATCACTGCGGCGACAGCATCACTGCGGCGACCGCATCACTGCAGCGACAGCATCACTGCAGCGACAGCATCACTGCAGCGACAGCATCACTGCATCACTGCAGCGACAGCATCACTGCAGCGACAGCATCACTGCATCACTGCAGCAACAGCATCACTGCAGCGACAGCATCACTGCATCACTGCAGCGACAGCATCACTGCAGCGACAGCATCACTGCATCACTGCAGCGACAGCATCACTGCAGCGACAGCATCACTGCAGCGACAGCATCACTGCAGCGACAGCATCACTGCGGCGACAGCATCACTGCAGTGACAGCATCACTGCAGCGACAGCATCACTGCATCACTGCAGCGACAGCATCACTGCAGCGACAGCATCACTGCATCACTGCAGCGACAGCATCACTGCAGCGACAGCATCACTGCAGCGACAGCATCACTGCATCACTGCAGCGACAGCATCACTGCATCACTGCAGCGACAGCATCACTGCAGCGACAGCATCACTGCAGCGACAGCATCACTGCATCACTGCAGCGACAGCATCACTGCATCACTGCAGCGACAGCATCACTGCAGCGACAGCATCACTGCAGCGACAGCATCACTGTAGCGACAGCATCACTGCTGCGACCGCATCACTGCAGCGTCAGCATCACTGCGGCGACAGCATCACTGCAGCGACAGCATCACTGCAGCGACAGCATCACTGCGGCGACCGCAATCACTGCAGCGACAGCATCACTGCAGCGACAGCATCACTGCAGCGACAGCATCACTGCAGCGACCGCATCACTGCAGCGACAGCATCACTGCATCACTGCAGCGACAGCATCACTGCAGCGACAGCATCACTGCGGCGACCGCATCACTGCAGCGACAGCATCACTGCAGCGACAGCATCACTGCAGCGACAGCATCACTGCGGCGACCGCATCACTGCAGCGACAGCATCACTGCAGCGACAGCATCACTGCAGCGACAGCATCACTGCATCACTGCAGCGACAGCATCACTGCAGCGACAGCATCACTGCATCACTGCAGCGACAGCATCACTGCAGCGACAGAATCACTGCATCACTGCAGCGACAGCATCACTGCAGCGACAGCATCACTGCAGCGACAGCATCACTGCAGCGACAGCATCACTGCGGCGACCGCATCACTGCAGCGACAGCATCACTGCAGCGACAGCATCACTGCATCACTGCAGCGACAGCATCACTGCAGCGACAGCATCACTGCATCACTGCAGCGACAGCATCACTGCAGCGACAGCATCACTGCAGCGACAGCATCACTGCATCACTGCAGCGACAGCATCACTGCATCACTGCAGCGACAGCATCACTGCAGCGACAGCATCACTGCAGCGACAGCATCACTGTAGCGACAGCATCACTGCGGCGACCGCATCACTGCAGCGACAGCATCACTGCGGCGACAGCATCACTGCAGCGACAGCATCACTGCGGCGACAGCATCACTGCGGCGACCGCATCACTGCAGCGACAGCATCACTGCAGCGACAGCATCACTGCATCACTGCAGCGACAGCATCACTGCATCACTGCAGCGACAGCATCACTTCATCACTGCAGCGACAGCATCACTGCAGCGACAGCATCACTGCAGCGACAGCATCACTGCATCACTGCAGCGACAGCATCACTGCAGCGACAGCATCACTGCAGCGACAGCATCACTGCAGCGACAGCATCGCTGCATCACTGCAGCAACAGCATCACTGCAGCGACAGCATCATTGCATCAATGCAGCGACAGCATCACTGCAGCGACAGCATCATTGCAGCGACAGCATCACTGCATCACTGCAGCGACAGCATCACTGCATCACTGCAGCGACAGCATCACTGCAGCGACAGCATCACTGCAGCGACAGCATCACTGCAGCGACAGCATCACTGCGGCGACCGCATCACTGCAGCGACAGCATCACTGCAGCGACAGCATCACTGCAGCGACAGCATCACTGCAGCGACAGCATCACTGCAGCGACAGCATCACTGCATCACTGCAGCGACAGCATCACTGCAGCGACCGCATCACTGCAGCGACAGCATCACTGCATCACTGCAGCGACAGCATCACTGCAGCGACAGCATCACTGCGGCGACCGCATCACTGCAGCGACAGCATCACTGCAGCGACAGCATCACTGCAGCGACAGCATCACTGCGGCGACCGCATCACTGCAGCGACAGCATCACTGCAGCGACAGCATCACTGCATCACTGCAGCGACAGCATCACTGCAGCGACAGCATCACTGCATCACTGCAGCGACAGCATCACTGCATCACTGCAGCGACAGCATCACTGCAGCGACAGCATCACTGTAGCGACAGCATCACTGCGGCGACCGCATCACTGCAGCGACAGCATCACTGCGGCGACAGCATCACTGCAGCGACAGCATCACTGCAGCGACAGCATCACTGCGGCGACCGCATCACTGCAGCGACAGCATCACTGCAGCGACAGCATCACTGCAGCGACAGCATCACTGCATCACTGCAGCGACAGCATCACTTCATCACTGCAGCGACAGCATCACTGCAGCGACAGCATCACTGCATCACTGCAGCGACAGCATCACTGCAGCGACAGCATCACTGCATCACTGCAGCGACAGCATCACTGCATCACTGCAGCGACAGCATCACTGCAGCGACAGCATCACTGCAGCGACAGCATCGCTGCATCACTGCAGCGACAGCATCACTGCAGCGACAGCATCACTGCATCACTGCAGCGACAGCATCACTGCAGCGACAGCATCACTGCAGCGACAGCATCACTGCATCACTGCAGCGACAGCATCACTGCATCACTGCAGCGACAGCATCACTGCAGCGACAGCATCACTGCAGCGACAGCATCACTGCAGCGACAGCATCACTGCAGGCGACAGCATCACTGCGGCGACCGCATCACTGCAGCGACAGCATCACTGCAGCGACAGCATCACTGCAGCGACAGCATCACTGCAGCGACAGCATCACTGCATCACTGCAGCGACAGCATCACTGCGGCGACCGCATCACTGCAGCGACAGCATCACTGCAGCGACAGCATCACTGCAGCGACAGCATCACTGCGGCGACCGCATCACTGCAGCGACAGCATCACTGCATCACTGCAGCGACAGCATCACTGCAGCGACAGCATCACTGCAGCGACAGCATCACTGCAGCGACAGCATCACTGCATTACTGCAGCGACAGCATCACTGCAGCGACAGCATCACTGCGGCGACAGCATCACTGCGGCGACCGCATCACTGCAGCGACAGCATCACTGCAGCGACAGCATCACTGCAGCGACAGCATCACTGCATCACTGCAGCGACAGCATCACTGCAGCGACAGCATCACTGCATCACTGCAGCAACAGCATCACTGCAGCGACAGCATCACTGCATCACTGCAGCGACAGCATCACTGCATCACTGCAGCGACAGCATCACTGCAGCGACAGCATCACTGCAGCGACAGCATCACTGCAGCGACAGCATCACTGCAGCGACAGCATCACTGCGGCGACAGCATCACTGCAGTGACAGCATCACTGCAGCGACAGCATCACTGCATCACTGCAGCGACAGCATCACTGCAGCGACAGCATCACTGCATCACTGCAGCGACAGCATCACTGCAGCGACAGCATCACTGCAGCGACAGCATCACTGCATCACTGCAGCGACAGCATCACTGCATCACTGCAGCGACAGCATCACTGCAGCGACAGCATCACTGCAGCGACAGCATCACCGCATCACTGCAGCGACAGCATCACTGCATCACTGCAGCGACAGCATCACTGCAGCGACAGCATCACTGCAGCGACAGCATCACTGTAGCGACAGCATCACTGCTGCGACCGCATCACTGCAGCGACAGCATCACTGCGGCGACAGCATCACTGCAGCGACAGCATCACTGCAGCGACAGCATCACTGCGGCGACCGCAATCACTGCAGCGACAGCATCACTGCAGCGACAGCATCACTGCAGCGACAGCATCACTGCAGCGACCGCATCACTGCAGCGACAGCATCACTGCATCACTGCAGCGACAGCATCACTGCAGCGACAGCATCACTGCGGCGACCGCATCACTGCAGCGACAGCATCACTGCAGCGACAGCATCACTGCAGCGACAGCATCACTGCGGCGACCGCATCACTGCAGCGACAGCATCACTGCAGCGACAGCATCACTGCATCACTGCAGCGACAGCATCACTGCAGCGACAGCATCACTGCATCACTGCAGCGACAGCATCACTGCAGCGACAGCATCACTGCAGCGACAGCATCACTGCATCACTGCAGCGACAGCATTACTGCATCACTGCAGCGACAGCATCACTGCAGCGACAGCATCACTGCAGCAACAGCATCACTGTAGCGACAGCATCACTGCGGCGACCGCATCACTGCAGCGACAGCATCACTGCGGCGACAGCATCACTGCAGCGACAGCATCACTGCAGCGACAGCATCACTGCGGCGACCGCATCACTGCAGCGACAGCATCACTGCAGCGACAGCATCACTGCAGCGACAGCATCACTGCATCACTGCAGCGACAGCATCACTTCATCACTGCAGCGACAGCATCACTGCAGCGACAGCATCACTGCATCACTGCAGCGACAGCATCACTGCAGCGACAGCATCACTGCATCACTGCAGCGACAGCATCACTGCATCACTGCAGCGACAGCATCACTGCAGCGACAGCATCACTTCAGCGACAGCATCGCTGCATCACTGCAGCAACAGCATCACTGCAGCGACAGCATCACTGCATCACTGCAGCGACAGCATCACTGCAGCGACAGCATCATTGCAGCGACAGCATCACTGCATCACTGCAGCGACAGCATCACTGCATCACTGCAGCGACAGCATCACTGCAGCGACAGCATCACTGCAGCGACAGCATCACTGCAGCGACAGCATCACTGCGGCGACCGCATCACTGCAGCGACAGCATCACTGCAGCGACAGCATCACTGCAGCGACAGCATCACTGCATCACTGCAGCGACAGCATCACTGCGGCGACCGCATCACTGCAGCGACAGCATCACTGCAGCGACAGCATCACTGCAGCGACAGCATCACTGCGGCGACCGCATCACTGCAGCGACAGCATCACTGCATCACTGCAGCGACAGCATCACTGCAGCGACAGCATCACTGCGGCGACCGCATCACTGCAGCGACAGCATCACTGCAGCGACAGCATCACTGCAGCGACAGCATCACTGCGGCGACCGCATCACTGCAGCGACAGCATCACTGCAGCGACAGCATCACTGCATCACTGCAGCGACAGCATCACTGCAGCGACAGCATCACTGCATCACTGCAGCGACAGCATCACTGCATCACTGCAGCGACAGCATCACTGCAGCGACAGCATCACTGTAGCGACAGCATCACTGCGGCGACCGCATCACTGCAGCGACAGCATCACTGCGGCGACAGCATCACTGCAGCGACAGCATCACTGCAGCGACAGCATCACTGCGGCGACCGCATCACTGCAGCGACAGCATCACTGCAGCGACAGCATCACTGCAGCGACAGCATCACTGCATCACTGCAGCGACAGCATCACTTCATCACTGCAGCGACAGCATCACTGCAGCGACAGCATCACTGCATCACTGCAGCGACAGCATCACTGCAGCGACAGCATCACTGCATCACTGCAGCGACAGCATCACTGCATCACTGCAGCGACATCATCACTGCAGCGACAGCATCACTGCAGCGACAGCATCGCTGCATCACTGCAGCAACAGCATCACTGCAGCGACAGCATCACTGCATCACTGCAGCGACAGCATCACTGCAGCGACAGCATCATTGCAGCGACAGCATCACTGCATCACTGCAGCGACAGCATCACTGCATCACTGCAGCGACAGCATCACTGCAGCGACAGCATCACTGCATCACTGCAGCGACAGCATCACTGCAGCGACAGCATCACTGCAGCGACAGCATCACTGCAGCGACAGCATCACTGCGGCGACAGCATCACTGCAGTGACAGCATCACTGCAGCGACAGCATCACTGCATCACTGCAGCGACAGCATCACTGCAGCGACAGCATCACTGCATCACTGCAGCGACAGCATCACTGCAGCGACAGCATCACTGCAGCGACAGCATCACTGCATCACTGCAGCGACAGCATCACTGCATCACTGCAGCGACAGCATCACTGCAGCGACAGCATCACTGCAGCGACAGCATCACTGCATCACTGCAGCGACAGCATCACTGCATCACTGCAGCGACAGCATCACTGCAGCGACAGCATCACTGCAGCGACAGCATCACTGTAGCGACAGCATCACTGCTGCGACCGCATCACTGCAGCGTCAGCATCACTGCGGCGACAGCATCACTGCAGCGACAGCATCACTGCAGCGACAGCATCACTGCGGCGACCGCAATCACTGCAGCGACAGCATCACTGCAGCGACAGCATCACTGCAGCGACAGCATCACTGCAGCGACCGCATCACTGCAGCGACAGCATCACTGCATCACTGCAGCGACAGCATCACTGCAGCGACAGCATCACTGCGGCGACCGCATCACTGCAGCGACAGCATCACTGCAGCGACAGCATCACTGCAGCGACAGCATCACTGCGGCGACCGCATCACTGCAGCGACAGCATCACTGCAGCGACAGCATCACTGCAGCGACAGCATCACTGCATCACTGCAGCGACAGCATCACTGCAGCGACAGCATCACTGCATCACTGCAGCGACAGCATCACTGCAGCGACAGAATCACTGCATCACTGCAGCGACAGCATCACTGCAGCGACAGCATCACTGCAGCGACAGCATCACTGCAGCGACAGCATCACTGCGGCGACCGCATCACTGCAGCGACAGCATCACTGCAGCGACAGCATCACTGCATCACTGCAGCGACAGCATCACTGCAGCGACAGCATCACTGCATCACTGCAGCGACAGCATCACTGCAGCGACAGCATCACTGCAGCGACAGCATCACTGCATCACTGCAGCGACAGCATCACTGCATCACTGCAGCGACAGCATCACTGCAGCGACAGCATCACTGCAGCGACAGCATCACTGTAGCGACAGCATCACTGCGGCGACCGCATCACTGCAGCGACAGCATCACTGCGGCGACAGCATCACTGCAGCGACAGCATCACTGCGGCGACAGCATCACTGCGGCGACCGCATCACTGCAGCGACAGCATCACTGCAGCGACAGCATCACTGCATCACTGCAGCGACAGCATCACTGCATCACTGCAGCGACAGCATCACTTCATCACTGCAGCGACAGCATCACTGCAGCGACAGCATCACTGCAGCGACAGCATCACTGCATCACTGCAGCGACAGCATCACTGCAGCGACAGCATCACTGCAGCGACAGCATCACTGCAGCGACAGCATCGCTGCATCACTGCAGCAACAGCATCACTGCAGCGACAGCATCATTGCATCAATGCAGCGACAGCATCACTGCAGCGACAGCATCATTGCAGCGACAGCATCACTGCATCACTGCAGCGACAGCATCACTGCATCACTGCAGCGACAGCATCACTGCAGCGACAGCATCACTGCAGCGACAGCATCACTGCAGCGACAGCATCACTGCGGCGACCGCATCACTGCAGCGACAGCATCACTGCAGCGACAGCATCACTGCAGCGACAGCATCACTGCAGCGACAGCATCACTGCAGCGACAGCATCACTGCATCACTGCAGCGACAGCATCACTGCAGCGACCGCATCACTGCAGCGACAGCATCACTGCATCACTGCAGCGACAGCATCACTGCAGCGACAGCATCACT
This sequence comes from Eucyclogobius newberryi, assembly GCF_026437365.1. NCBI lineage: Eukaryota > Metazoa > Chordata > Actinopteri > Gobiiformes > Gobiidae > Eucyclogobius > Eucyclogobius newberryi. The sequence continues at coordinate 19,408,090 of NW_027316532.1, forward strand.
GCGGCGACCGCATCACTGCAGCGACAGCATCACTGCAGCGACAGCATCACTGCAGCGACAGCATCACTGCGGCGACCGCATCACTGCAGCGACAGCATCACTGCAGCGACAGCATCACTGCATCACTGCAGCGACAGCATCACTGCAGCGACAGCATCACTGCATCACTGCAGCGACAGCATCACTGCATCACTGCAGCGACAGCATCACTGCGGCGACCGCATCACTGCAGTGACAGCATCACTGCAGCGACAGCATCACTGCATCACTGCAGCGACAGCATCACTGCAGCGACAGCATCACTGCATCACTGCAGCGACAGCATCACTGCAGCGACAGCATCACTGCAGCGACAGCATCACTGCATCACTGCAGCGACAGCATCACTGCATCACTGCAGCGACAGCATCACTGCAGCGACAGCATCACTGCAGCGACAGCATCACCGCATCACTGCAGCGACAGCATCACTGCAGCGACAGCATCACTGCGGCGACCGCATCACTGCAGCGACAGCATCACTGCAGCGACAGCATCACTGCAGCGACAGCATCACTGCATCACTGCAGCGACAGCATCACTGCGGCGACCGCATCACTGCAGCGACAGCATCACTGCAGCGACAGCATCACTGCAGCGACAGCATCACTGCGGCGACCGCATCACTGCAGCGACAGCATCACTGCATCACTGCAGCGACAGCATCACTGCAGCGACAGCATCACTGCGGCGACCGCATCACTGCAGCGACAGCATCACTGCAGCGACAGCATCACTGCAGCGACAGCATCACTGCGGCGACCGCATCACTGCAGCGACAGCATCACTGCAGCGACAGCATCACTGCATCACTGCAGCGACAGCATCACTGCAGCGACAGCATCACTGCATCACTGCAGCGACAGCATCACTGCATCACTGCAGCGACAGCATCACTGCAGCGACAGCATCACTGTAGCGACAGCATCACTGCGGCGACCGCATCACTGCAGCGACAGCATCACTGCGGCGACAGCATCACTGCAGCGACAGCATCACTGCAGCGACAGCATCACTGCGGCGACCGCATCACTGCAGCGACAGCATCACTGCAGCGACAGCATCACTGCAGCGACAGCATCACTGCATCACTGCAGCGACAGCATCACTTCATCACTGCAGCGACAGCATCACTGCAGCGACAGCATCACTGCATCACTGCAGCGACAGCATCACTGCAGCGACAGCATCACTGCATCACTGCAGCGACAGCATCACTGCATCACTGCAGCGACAGCATCACTGCAGCGACAGCATCACTGCAGCGACAGCATCGCTGCATCACTGCAGCAACAGCATCACTGCAGCGACAGCATCACTGCATCACTGCAGCGACAGCATCACTGCAGCGACAGCATCATTGCAGCGACAGCATCACTGCATCACTGCAGCGACAGCATCACTGCATCACTGCAGCGACAGCATCACTGCAGCGACAGCATCACTGCATCACTGCAGCGACAGCATCACTGCAGCGACAGCATCACTGCAGCGACAGCATCACTGCAGCGACAGCATCACTGCGGCGACAGCATCACTGCAGTGACAGCATCACTGCAGCGACAGCATCACTGCATCACTGCAGCGACAGCATCACTGCAGCGACAGCATCACTGCATCACTGCAGCGACAGCATCACTGCAGCGACAGCATCACTGCAGCGACAGCATCACTGCATCACTGCAGCGACAGCATCACTGCATCACTGCAGCGACAGCATCACTGCAGCGACAGCATCACTGCAGCGACAGCATCACTGCATCACTGCAGCGACAGCATCACTGCATCACTGCAGCGACAGCATCACTGCAGCGACAGCATCACTGCAGCGACAGCATCACTGTAGCGACAGCATCACTGCTGCGACCGCATCACTGCAGCGTCAGCATCACTGCGGCGACAGCATCACTGCAGCGACAGCATCACTGCAGCGACAGCATCACTGCGGCGACCGCAATCACTGCAGCGACAGCATCACTGCAGCGACAGCATCACTGCAGCGACAGCATCACTGCAGCGACCGCATCACTGCAGCGACAGCATCACTGCATCACTGCAGCGACAGCATCACTGCAGCGACAGCATCACTGCGGCGACCGCATCACTGCAGCGACAGCATCACTGCAGCGACAGCATCACTGCAGCGACAGCATCACTGCGGCGACCGCATCACTGCAGCGACAGCATCACTGCAGCGACAGCATCACTGCAGCGACAGCATCACTGCATCACTGCAGCGACAGCATCACTGCAGCGACAGCATCACTGCATCACTGCAGCGACAGCATCACTGCAGCGACAGAATCACTGCATCACTGCAGCGACAGCATCACTGCAGCGACAGCATCACTGCAGCGACAGCATCACTGCAGCGACAGCATCACTGCGGCGACCGCATCACTGCAGCGACAGCATCACTGCAGCGACAGCATCACTGCATCACTGCAGCGACAGCATCACTGCAGCGACAGCATCACTGCATCACTGCAGCGACAGCATCACTGCAGCGACAGCATCACTGCAGCGACAGCATCACTGCATCACTGCAGCGACAGCATCACTGCATCACTGCAGCGACAGCATCACTGCAGCGACAGCATCACTGCAGCGACAGCATCACTGTAGCGACAGCATCACTGCGGCGACCGCATCACTGCAGCGACAGCATCACTGCGGCGACAGCATCACTGCAGCGACAGCATCACTGCGGCGACAGCATCACTGCGGCGACCGCATCACTGCAGCGACAGCATCACTGCAGCGACAGCATCACTGCATCACTGCAGCGACAGCATCACTGCATCACTGCAGCGACAGCATCACTTCATCACTGCAGCGACAGCATCACTGCAGCGACAGCATCACTGCAGCGACAGCATCACTGCATCACTGCAGCGACAGCATCACTGCAGCGACAGCATCACTGCAGCGACAGCATCACTGCAGCGACAGCATCGCTGCATCACTGCAGCAACAGCATCACTGCAGCGACAGCATCATTGCATCAATGCAGCGACAGCATCACTGCAGCGACAGCATCATTGCAGCGACAGCATCACTGCATCACTGCAGCGACAGCATCACTGCATCACTGCAGCGACAGCATCACTGCAGCGACAGCATCACTGCAGCGACAGCATCACTGCAGCGACAGCATCACTGCGGCGACCGCATCACTGCAGCGACAGCATCACTGCAGCGACAGCATCACTGCAGCGACAGCATCACTGCAGCGACAGCATCACTGCAGCGACAGCATCACTGCATCACTGCAGCGACAGCATCACTGCAGCGACCGCATCACTGCAGCGACAGCATCACTGCATCACTGCAGCGACAGCATCACTGCAGCGACAGCATCACTGCGGCGACCGCATCACTGCAGCGACAGCATCACTGCAGCGACAGCATCACTGCAGCGACAGCATCACTGCGGCGACCGCATCACTGCAGCGACAGCATCACTGCAGCGACAGCATCACTGCATCACTGCAGCGACAGCATCACTGCAGCGACAGCATCACTGCATCACTGCAGCGACAGCATCACTGCATCACTGCAGCGACAGCATCACTGCGGCGACCGCATCACTGCAGTGACAGCATCACTGCAGCGACAGCATCACTGCATCACTGCAGCGACAGCATCACTGCAGCGACAGCATCACTGCATCACTGCAGCGACAGCATCACTGCAGCGACAGCATCACTGCAGCGACAGCATCACTGCATCACTGCAGCGACAGCATCACTGCATCACTGCAGCGACAGCATCACTGCAGCGACAGCATCACTGCAGCGACAGCATCACCGCATCACTGCAGCGACAGCATCACTGCAGCGACAGCATCACTGCGGCGACCGCATCACTGCAGCGACAGCATCACTGCAGCGACAGCATCACTGCAGCGACAGCATCACTGCATCACTGCAGCGACAGCATCACTGCGGCGACCGCATCACTGCAGCGACAGCATCACTGCAGCGACAGCATCACTGCAGCGACAGCATCACTGCGGCGACCGCATCACTGCAGCGACAGCATCACTGCATCACTGCAGCGACAGCATCACTGCAGCGACAGCATCACTGCGGCGACCGCATCACTGCAGCGACAGCATCACTGCAGCGACAGCATCACTGCAGCGACAGCATCACTGCGGCGACCGCATCACTGCAGCGACAGCATCACTGCAGCGACAGCATCACTGCATCACTGCAGCGACAGCATCACTGCAGCGACAGCATCACTGCATCACTGCAGCGACAGCATCACTGCAGCGACAGCATCACTGCATCACTGCAGCGACAGCATCACTGCAGCGACAGCATCACTGCAGCGACAGCATCACTGCATCACTGCAGCGACAGCATCACTGCATCACTGCAGCGACAGCATCACTGCAGCGACAGCATCACTGCAGCGACAGCATCACCGCATCACTGCAGCGACAGCATCACTGCATCACTGCAGCGACAGCATCACTGCAGCGACAGCATCACTGCAGCGACAGCATCACTGTAGCGACAGCATCACTGCTGCGACCGCATCACTGCAGCGACAGCATCACTGCGGCGACAGCATCACTGCAGCGACAGCATCACTGCAGCGACAGCATCACTGCGGCGACCGCAATCACTGCAGCGACAGCATCACTGCAGCGACAGCATCACTGCAGCGACAGCATCACTGCAGCGACCGCATCACTGCAGCGACAGCATCACTGCATCACTGCAGCGACAGCATCACTGCAGCGACAGCATCACTGCGGCGACCGCATCACTGCAGCGACAGCATCACTGCAGCGACAGCATCACTGCAGCGACAGCATCACTGCGGCGACCGCATCACTGCAGCGACAGCATCACTGCAGCGACAGCATCACTGCATCACTGCAGCGACAGCATCACTGCAGCGACAGCATCACTGCATCACTGCAGCGACAGCATCACTGCAGCGACAGCATCACTGCAGCGACAGCATCACTGCATCACTGCAGCGACAGCATTACTGCATCACTGCAGCGACAGCATCACTGCAGCGACAGCATCACTGCAGCAACAGCATCACTGTAGCGACAGCATCACTGCGGCGACCGCATCACTGCAGCGACAGCATCACTGCGGCGACAGCATCACTGCAGCGACAGCATCACTGCAGCGACAGCATCACTGCGGCGACCGCATCACTGCAGCGACAGCATCACTGCAGCGACAGCATCACTGCAGCGACAGCATCACTGCATCACTGCAGCGACAGCATCACTTCATCACTGCAGCGACAGCATCACTGCAGCGACAGCATCACTGCATCACTGCAGCGACAGCATCACTGCAGCGACAGCATCACTGCATCACTGCAGCGACAGCATCACTGCATCACTGCAGCGACAGCATCACTGCAGCGACAGCATCACTTCAGCGACAGCATCGCTGCATCACTGCAGCAACAGCATCACTGCAGCGACAGCATCACTGCATCACTGCAGCGACAGCATCACTGCAGCGACAGCATCATTGCAGCGACAGCATCACTGCATCACTGCAGCGACAGCATCACTGCATCACTGCAGCGACAGCATCACTGCAGCGACAGCATCACTGCAGCGACAGCATCACTGCAGCGACAGCATCACTGCGGCGACCGCATCACTGCAGCGACAGCATCACTGCATCACTGCAGCGACAGCATCACTGCAGCGACAGCATCACTGCAGCGACAGCATCACTGTAGCGACAGCATCACTGCAGCGACAGCATCACTGCAGCGACAGCATCACTGCAGCGACAGCATCACTGTAGCGACAGCATCACTGCGGCGACCGCATCACTGCAGCGACAGCATCACTGCGGCGACAGCATCACTGCGGCGACAGCATCACTGCAGCGACAGCATCACTGCGGCGACCGCATCACTGCAGCGACCGCATCACTGCAGCGACAGCATCACTGCATCACTGCAGCGACAGCATCACTGCAGCGACAGCATCACTGCAGCGACAGCATCACTGCAGCGACAGCATCACTGCGGCGACCGCATCACTGCAGCGACAGCATCACTGCAGCGACAGCATCACTGCATCACTGCAGCGACAGCATCACTGCAGCGACAGCATCACTGCATCACTGCAGCGACAGCATCACTGCAGCGACAGCATCACTGCAGCGACAGCATCACTGCATCACTGCAGCGACAGCATCACTGCATCACTGCAGCGACAGCATCACTGCAGCGACAGCATCACTGCAGCGACAGCATCACTGTAGCGACAGCATCACTGCGGCGACCGCATCACTGCAGCGACAGCATCACTGCGGCGACAGCATCACTGCAGCGACATCATCACTGCAGCGACAGCATCACTGCGGCGACCGCATCACTGCAGCGACAGCATCACTGCAGCGACAGCATCACTGCATCACTGCAGCGACAGCATCACTGCATCACTGCAGCGACAGCATCACTTCATCACTGCAGCGACAGCATCACTGCAGCGACAGCATCACTGCAGCGACAGCATCACTGCATCACTGCAGCGACAGCATCACTGCAGCGACAGCATCACTGCAGCGACAGCATCGCTGCATCACTGCAGCAACAGCATCACTGCAGCGACAGCATCACTGCATCACTGCAGCGACAGCATCACTGCAGCGACAGCATCATTGCAGCGACAGCATCACTGCATCACTGCAGCGACAGCATCACTGCGGCGACCGCATCACTGCAGCGACAGCATCACTGCGGCGACAGCATCACTGCATCACTGCAGCGACAGCATCACTGCAGCGACAGCATCACTGCAGCGACAGCATCACTGCAGCGACAGCATCACTGTAGCGACAGCATCACTGCGGCGACCGCATCACTGCAGCGACAGCATCACTGCGGCGACAGCATCACTGCGGCGACAGCATCACTGCAGCGACAGCATCACTGCGGCGACCGCATCACTGCAGCGACAGCATCACTGCAGCGACAGCATCACTGCAGCGACAGCATCACTGCAGCGACCGCATCACTGCAGCGACAGCATCACTGCATCACTGCAGCGACAGCATCACTGCAGCGACAGCATCACTGCAGCGACAGCATCACTGCGGCGACCGCATCACTGCAGCGACAGCATCACTGCATCACTGCAGCGACAGCATCACTGCAGCGACAGCATCACTGCGGCGACAGCATCACTGCAGCGACAGCATCACTGCAGCGACAGCATCACTGCAGCGACAGCATCACTGCAGCGACAGCATCACTGTAGCGACAGCATCACTGCGGCGACCGCATCACTGCAGCGACAGCATCACTGCGGCGACAGCATCACTGCGGCGACAGCATCACTGCAGCGACAGCATCACTGCGGCGACCGCATCACTGCAGCGACAGCATCACTGCAGCGACAGCATCACTGCAGCGACAGCATCACTGCAGCGACCGCATCACTGCAGCGACAGCATCACTGCATCACTGCAGCGACAGCATCACTGCAGCGACAGCATCACTGCAGCGACAGCATCACTGCGGCGACCGCATCACTGCAGCGACAGCATCACTGCATCACTGCAGCGACAGCATCACTGCAGCGACAGCATCACTGCAGCGACAGCATCACTGCAGCGACAGCATCACTGCGGCGACCGCATCACTGCAGCGACAGCATCACTGCAGCGACAGCATCACTGCATCACTGCAGCGACAGCATCACTGCAGCGACAGCATCACTGCATCACTGCAGCGACAACATCACTGCAGCGACAGCATCACTGCAGCGACAGCATCACTGCATCACTGCAGCGACAGCATCACTGCATCACTGCAGCGACAGCATCACTGCAGCGACAGCATCACTGCAGCGACAGCATCACTGTAGCGACAGCATCACTGCGGCGACCGCATCACTGCAGCGACAGCATCACTGCGGCGACAGCATCACTGCAGCGACATCATCACTGCAGCGACAGCATCACTGCGGCGACCGCATCACTGCAGCGACAGCATCACTGCAGCGACAGCATCACTGCATCACTGCAGCGACAGCATCACTGCATCACTGCAGCGACAGCATCACTTCATCACTGCAGCGACAGCATCACTGCAGCGACAGCATCACTGCAGCGACAGCATCACTGCATCACTGCAGCGACAGCATCACTGCAGCGACAGCATCACTGCATCACTGCAGCGACAGCATCACTGCATCACTGCAGCGACAGCATCACTGCAGCGACAGCATCACTGCAGCGACAGCATCGCTGCATCACTGCAGCAACAGCATCACTGCAGCGACAGCATCACTGCATCACTGCAGCGACAGCATCACTGCAGCGACAGCATCACTGCAGCGACAGCATCACTGCGGCGACAGCATCACTGCGGCGACCGCATCACTGCAGCGACAGCATCACTGCATCACTGCAGCGACAGCATCACTGCAGCGACAGCATCACTGCAGCTACAGCATCACTGCAGCGACAGCATCACTGCATCACTGCAGCGACAGCATCACTGCAGCGACAGCATCACTGCGGCGACAGCATCACTGCGGCGACCGCATCACTGCAGCGACAGCATCACTGCAGCGACAGCATCACTGCAGCGACAGCATCACTGCATCACTGCAGCGACAGCATCACTGCAGCGACAGCATCACTGCATCACTGCAGCAACAGCATCACTGCAGCGACAGCATCACTGCATCACTGCAGCGACAGCATCACTGCAGCGACCGCATCACTGCAGCGACCGCATTACTGCAGCGACCGCATCACTGCAGCGACAGCATCACTGCAGCGACAGCATCACTGCAGCGACCGCATCACCGCAGCAACAGCATCACTGCAGCGACCGCATCACTGCAGCGACAGCATCACTGCAGCGACAGCATCACTGCATCACTGCAGCGACAGCATCACTGCATCACTGCAGCGACAGCATCACTTCATCACTGCAGCGACAGCATCACTGTAGCGACAGCATCACTGCAGCGACAGCATCACTGCATCACTGCAGCGACAGCATCACTGCAGCGACAGCATCACTGCATCACTGCAGCGACAGCATCACTGCATCACTGCAGCGACAGCATCACTGCAGCGACAGCATCACTGCAGCGACAGCATCGCTGCATCACTGCAGCGACAGCATCACTGCAGCGACAGCATCACTGCATCACTGCAGCGACAGCATCACTGCAGCGACAGCATCATTGCAGCGACAGCATCACTGCATCACTGCAGCGACAGCATCACTGCAGCGACAGCATCACTGCAGCGACAGCATCACTGCGGCGACAGCATCACTGCGGCGACCGCATCACTGCAGCGACAGCATCACTGCAGCGACAGCATCACTGCAGCGACAGCATCACTGCAGCGACAGCATCACTGCATCACTGCAGCGACAGCATCACTGCGGCGACCGCATCACTGCAGCGACAGCATCACTGCAGCGACAGCATCACTGCAGCGACAGCATCACTGCGGCGACCGCATCACTGCAGCGACAGCATCACTGCATCACTGCAGCGACAGCATCACTGCAGCGACAGCATCACTGCAGCGACAGCATCACTGCAGCGACAGCATCACTGCATCACTGCAGCGACAGCATCACTGCAGCGACAGCATCACTGCGGCGACAGCATCACTGCGGCGACCGCATCACTGCAGCGACAGCATCACTGCAGCGACAGCATCACTGCAGCGACAGCATCACTGCATCACTGCAGCGACAGCATCACTGCAGCGACAGCATCACTGCATCACTGCAGCAACAGCATCACTGCAGCGACAGCATCACTGCATCACTGCAGCGACAGCATCACTGCAGCGACAGCATCACTGCATCACTGCAGCGACAGCATCACTGCAGCGACAGCATCACTGCAGCGACAGCATCACTGCGGCGACCGCATCACTGCAGCGACAGCATCACTGCAGCGACAGCATCACTGCGGCGACAGCATCACTGCAGCGACAGCATCACTGCAGCGACAGCATCACTGCGGCGACCGCATCACTGCAGCGACAGCATCACTGCAGCGACAGCATCACTGCAGCGACAGCATCACTGTAGCGACAGCATCACTGCGGCGACCGCATCACTGCAGCGACAGCATCACTGCGGCGACAGCATCACTGCAGCGACAGCATCACTGCAGCGACAGCATCACTGCGGCGACCGCATCACTGCAGCGACAGCATCACTGCAGCGACAGCATCACTGCATCACTGCAGCGACAGCATCACTGCATCACTGCAGCGACAGCATCACTTCATCACTGCAGCGACAGCATCACTGCAGCGACAGCATCACTGCAGCGACAGCATCACTGCATCACTGCAGCGACAGCATCACTGCAGCGACAGCATCACTGCATCACTGCAGCGACAGCATCACTGCATCACTGCAGCGACAGCATCACTGCAGCGACAGCATCACTGCAGCTACAGCATCACTGCAGCGACAGCATCGCTGCATCACTGCAGCAACAGCATCACTGCAGCGAATGCATCATTGCATCAATGCAGCGACAGCATCACTGCAGCGACAGCATCATTGCAGCGACAGCATCACTGCATCACTGCAGCGACAGCATCACTGCATCACTGCAGCGACAGCATCACTGCAGCGACAGCATCACTGCAGCGACAGCATCACTGCAGCGACAGCATCACTGCGGCGACCGCATCACTGCAGCGACAGCATCACTGCAGCGACAGCATCACTGCGGCGACCGCATCACTGCAGCGACAGCATCACTGCAGCGACAGCATCACTGCAGCGACAGCATCACTGTAGCGACAGCATCACTGCGGCGACCGCATCACTGCAGCGACAGCATCACTGCGGCGACAGCATCACTGCGGCGACAGCATCACTGCAGCGACAGCATCACTGCGGCGACCGCATCACTGCAGCGACAGCATCACTGCAGCGACAGCATCACTGCATCACTGCAGCGACAGCATCACTTCATCACTGCAGCGACAGCATCACTGCAGCGACAGCATCACTGCAGCGACAGCATCACTGCATCACTGCAGCGACAGCATCACTGCAGCGACAGCATCACTGCATCACTGCAGCGACAGCATCACTGCATCACTGCAGCGACAGCATCACTGCAGCGACAGCATCACTGCAGCTACAGCATCACTGCAGCGACAGCATCGCTGCATCACTGCAGCAACAGCATCACTGCAGCGAATGCATCATTGCATCAATGCAGCGACAGCATCACTGCAGCGACAGCATCATTGCAGCGACAGCATCACTGCATCACTGCAGCGACAGCATCACTGCATCACTGCAGCGACAGCATCACTGCAGCGACAGCATCACTGCAGCGACAGCATCACTGCGGCGACCGCATCACTGCAGCGACAGCATCACTGCAGCGACAGCATCACTGCAGCGACAGCATCACTGCAGCGACAGCATCACTGCAGCGACAGCATCACTGCATCACTGCAGCGACAGCATCACTGCGGCGACCGCATCACTGCAGCGACAGCATCACTGCAGCGACAGCATCACTGCAGCGACAGCATCACTGCGGCGACCGCATCACTGCAGCGACAGCATCACTGCATCACTGCAGCGACAGCATCACTGCAGCGACAGCATCACTGCAGCGACAGCATCACTGCAGCGACAGCATCACTGCATCACTCCAGCGACAGCATCACTGCAGCGACAGCATCACTGCGGCGACAGCATCACTGCGGCGACCGCATCACTGCAGCGACAGCATCACTGCAGCGACAGCATCACTGCAGCGACAGCATCACTGCATCACTGCAGCGACAGCATCACTGCAGCGACAGCATCACTGCATCACTGCAGCAACAGCATCACTGCAGCGACAGCATCACTGCATCACTGCAGCGACAGCATCACTGCAGCGACAGCATCACTGCATCACTGCAGCGACAGCATCACTGCAGCGACAGCATCACTGCAGCGACAGCATCACTGCAGCGACAGCATCACTGCGGCGACCGCATCACTGCAGTGACAGCATCACTGCAGCGACAGCATCACTGCAGCGACAGCATCACTGCATCACTGCAGCGACAGCATCACTGCAGCGACAGCATCACTGCAGCGACAGCATCACTGCAGCGACAGCATCACTGCGGCGACCGCATCACTGCAGTGACAGCATCACTGCAGCGACAGCATCACTGCATCACTGCAGCGACAGCATCACTGCAGCGACAGCATCACTGCATCACTGCAGCGACAGCATCACTGCAGCGACAGCATCACTGCAGCGACAGCATCACTGCATCACTGCAGCGACAGCATCACTGCATCACTGCAGCGACAGCATCACTGCAGCGACAGCATCACTGCAGCGACAGCATCACTGTAGCGACAGCATCACTGCGGCGACCGCATCACTGCAGCGACAGCATCACTGCGGCGACAGCATCACTGCAGCGACAGCATCACTGCAGCGACAGCATCACTGCGGCGACCGCAATCACTGCAGCGACAGCATCACTGCAGCGACAGCATCACTGCAGCGACAGCATCACTGCAGCGACCGCATCACTGCAGCGACAGCATCACTGCATCACTGCAGCGACAGCATCACTGCAGCGACAGCATCACTGCGGCGACCGCATCACTGCAGCGACAGCATCACTGCAGCGACAGCATCACTGCAGCGACAGCATCACTGCGGCGACCGCATCACTGCAGCGACAGCATCACTGCAGCGACAGCATCACTGCATCACTGCAGCGACAGCATCACTGCAGCGACAGCATCACTGCATCACTGCAGCGACAGCATCACTGCAGCGACAGCATCACTGCAGCGACAGCATCACTGCATCACTGCAGCGACAGCATCACTGCATCACTGCAGCGACAGCATCACTGCAGCGACAGCATCACTGTAGCGACAGCATCACTGCGGCGACCGCATCACTGCAGCGACAGCATCACTGCGGCGACAGCATCACTGCAGCGACAGCATCACTGCAGCGACAGCATCACTGCGGCGACCGCATCACTGCAGCGACAGCATCACTGCAGCGACAGCATCACTGCAGCGACAGCATCACTGCATCACTGCAGCGACAGCATCACTTCATCACTGCAGCGACAGCATCACTGCAGCGACAGCATCACTGCATCACTGCAGCGACAGCATCACTGCAGCGACAGCATCACTGCGGCGACAGCATCACTGCAGCGACAGCATCACTGCAGCGACAGCATCACTGCAGCGACAGCATCACTGCAGCGACAGCATCACTGTAGCGACAGCATCACTGCGGCGACCGCATCACTGCAGCGACAGCATCACTGCGGCGACAGCATCACTGCGGCGACAGCATCACTGCAGCGACAGCATCACTGCGGCGACCGCATCACTGCAGCGACAGCATCACTGCAGCGACAGCATCACTGCAGCGACAGCATCACTGCAGCGACCGCATCACTGCAGCGACAGCATCACTGCATCACTGCAGCGACAGCATCACTGCAGCGACAGCATCACTGCAGCGACAGCATCACTGCGGCGACCGCATCACTGCAGCGACAGCATCACTGCATCACTGCAGCGACAGCATCACTGCAGCGACAGCATCACTGCAGCGACAGCATCACTGCAGCGACAGCATCACTGCGGCGACCGCATCACTGCAGCGACAGCATCACTGCAGCGACAGCATCACTGCATCACTGCAGCGACAGCATCACTGCAGCGACAGCATCACTGCATCACTGCAGCGACAACATCACTGCAGCGACAGCATCACTGCAGCGACAGCATCACTGCATCACTGCAGCGACAGCATCACTGCATCACTGCAGCGACAGCATCACTGCAGCGACAGCATCACTGCAGCGACAGCATCACTGTAGCGACAGCATCACTGCGGCGACCGCATCACTGCAGCGACAGCATCACTGCGGCGACAGCATCACTGCAGCGACATCATCACTGCAGCGACAGCATCACTGCGGCGACAGCATCACTGCAGCGACAGCATCACTGCGGCGACAGCATCACTGCGGCGACCGCATCACTGCAGCGACAGCATCACTGCAGCGACAGCATCACTGCAGCGACAGCATCACTGCATCACTGCAGCGACAGCATCACTGCAGCGACAGCATCACTGCATCACTGCAGCAACAGCATCACTGCAGCGACAGCATCACTGCATCACTGCAGCGACAGCATCACTGCAGCGACAGCATCACTGCATCACTGCAGCGACAGCATCACTGCAGCGACAGCATCACTGCAGCGACAGCATCACTGCAGCGACAGCATCACTGCGGCGACAGCATCACTGCAGTGACAGCATCACTGCAGCGACAGCATCACTGCATCACTGCAGCGACAGCATCACTGCAGCGACAGCATCACTGCATCACTGCAGCGACAGCATCACTGCAGCGACAGCATCACTGCAGCGACAGCATCACTGCATCACTGCAGCGACAGCATCACTGCATCACTGCAGCGACAGCATCACTGCAGCGACAGCATCACTGCAGCGACAGCATCACTGCATCACTGCAGCGACAGCATCACTGCATCACTGCAGCGACAGCATCACTGCAGCGACAGCATCACTGCAGCGACAGCATCACTGTAGCGACAGCATCACTGCTGCGACCGCATCACTGCAGCGACAGCATCACTGCGGCGACAGCATCACTGCAGCGACAGCATCACTGCAGCGACAGCATCACTGCGGCGACCGCAATCACTGCAGCGACAGCATCACTGCAGCGACAGCATCACTGCAGCGACAGCATCACTGCAGCGACCGCATCACTGCAGCGACAGCATCACTGCATCACTGCAGCGACAGCATCACTGCAGCGACAGCATCACTGCGGCGACCGCATCACTGCAGCGACAGCATCACTGCAGCGACAGCATCACTGCGGCGACAGCATCACTGCAGCGACAGCATCACTGCAGCGACAGCATCACTGCATCACTGCAGCGACAGCATCACTGCAGCGACAGCATCACTGCGGCGACAGCATCACTTCGGCGACCGCATCACTGCAGCGACAGCATCACTGCAGCGACAGCATCACTGCAGCGACAGCATCACTGCATCACTGCAGCGACAGCATCACTGCAGCGACAGCATCACTGCAGCGACAGCATCACTGCGGCGACCGCATCACTGCAGCGACAGCATCACTGCAGCGACAGCATCACTGCATCACTGCAGCGACAGCATCACTGCAGCGACAGCATCACTGCATCACTGCAGCGACAGCATCACTGCAGCGACAGCATCACTGCAGCGACAGCATCACTGCAGCGACAGCATCACTGCATCACTGCAGCGACAGCATCACTGCATCACTGCAGCGACAGCATCACTGCAGCGACAGCATCACTGCAGCGACAGCATCACTGTAGCGACAGCATCACTGCGGCGACCGCATCACTGCAGCGACAGCATCACTGCGGCGACAGCATCACTGCAGCGACAGCATCACTGCAGCGACAGCATCACTGCGGCGACCGCATCACTGCAGCGACAGCATCACTGCAGCGACAGCATCACTGCAGCGACAGCATCACTGCAGCGACAGCATCACTGCATCACTGCAGCGACAGCATCACTTCATCACTGCAGCGACAGCATCACTGCAGCGACAGCATCACTGCAGCGACAGCATCACTGCATCACTGCAGCGACAGCATCACTGCAGCGACAGCATCACTGCAGCGACAGCATCACTGCAGCGACAGCATCGCTGCATCACTGCAGCAACAGCATCACTGCAGCGACAGCATCATTGCATCAATGCAGCGACAGCATCACTGCAGCGACAGCATCATTGCAGCGACAGCATCACTGCATCACTGCAGCGACAGCATCACTGCATCACTGCAGCGACAGCATCACTGCAGCGACAGCATCACTGCAGCGACAGCATCACTGCAGCGACAGCATCACTGCGGCGACCGCATCACTGCAGCGACAGCATCACTGCAGCGACAGCATCACTGCAGCGACAGCATCACTGCAGCGACAGCATCACTGCATCACTGCAGCGACAGCATCACTGCAGCGACAGCATCACTGCAGCGACAGCATCACTGCAGCGACAGCATCACTGCGGCGACAGCATCACTGCAGTGACAGCATCACTGCAGCGACAGCATCACTGCATCACTGCAGCGACAGCATCACTGCAGCGACAGCATCACTGCATCACTGCAGCGACAGCATCACTGCAGCGACAGCATCACTGCAGCGACAGCATCACTGCATCACTGCAGCGACAGCATCACTGCATCACTGCAGCGACAGCATCACTGCAGCGACAGCATCACTGCAGCGACAGCATCACTGCATCACTGCAGCGACAGCATCACTGCATCACTGCAGCGACAGCATCACTGCAGCGACAGCATCACTGCAGCGACAGCATCACTGTAGCGACAGCATCACTGCTGCGACCGCATCACTGCAGCGACAGCATCACTGCGGCGACAGCATCACTGCAGCGACAGCATCACTGCAGCGACAGCATCACTGCGGCGACCGCAATCACTGCAGCGACAGCATCACTGCAGCGACAGCATCACTGCAGCGACAGCATCACTGCAGCGACCGCATCACTGCAGCGACAGCATCACTGCATCACTGCAGCGACAGCATCACTGCAGCGACAGCATCACTGCGGCGACCGCATCACTGCAGCGACAGCATCACTGCAGCGACAGCATCACTGCGGCGACAGCATCACTGCAGCGACAGCATCACTGCAGCGACAGCATCACTGCATCACTGCAGCGACAGCATCACTGCAGCGACAGCATCACTGCGGCGACAGCATCACTTCGGCGACCGCATCACTGCAGCGACAGCATCACTGCAGCGACAGCATCACTGCAGCGACAGCATCACTGCATCACTGCAGCGACAGCATCACTGCAGCGACAGCATCACTGCGGCGACCGCATCACTGCAGCGACAGCATCACTGCAGCGACAGCATCACTGCATCACTGCAGCGACAGCATCACTGCAGCGACAGCATCACTGCATCACTGCAGCGACAGCATCACTGCAGCGACAGCATCACTGCAGCGACAGCATCACTGCAGCGACAGCATCACTGCATCACTGCAGCGACAGCATCACTGCATCACTGCAGCGACAGCATCACTGCAGCGACAGCATCACTGCAGCGACAGCATCACTGTAGCGACAGCATCACTGCGGCGACCGCATCACTGCAGCGACAGCATCACTGCGGCGACAGCATCACTGCAGCGACAGCATCACTGCAGCGACAGCATCACTGCGGCGACCGCATCACTGCAGCGACAGCATCACTGCAGCGACAGCATCACTGCAGCGACAGCATCACTGCAGCGACAGCATCACTGCATCACTGCAGCGACAGCATCACTTCATCACTGCAGCGACAGCATCACTGCAGCGACAGCATCACTGCAGCGACAGCATCACTGCATCACTGCAGCGACAGCATCACTGCAGCGACAGCATCACTGCAGCGACAGCATCACTGCAGCGACAGCATCGCTGCATCACTGCAGCAACAGCATCAGTGCAGCGACAGCATCATTGCATCAATGCAGCGACAGCATCACTGCAGCGACAGCATCATTGCAGCGACAGCATCACTGCATCACTGCAGCGACAGCATCACTGCATCACTGCAGCGACAGCATCACTGCAGCGACAGCATCACTGCAGCGACAGCATCACTGCAGCGACAGCATCACTGCGGCGACCGCATCACTGCAGCGACAGCATCACTGCAGCGACAGCATCACTGCAGCGACAGCATCACTGCAGCGACAGCATCACTGCAGCGACAGCATCACTGCATCACTGCAGCGACAGCATCACTGCGGCGACCGCATCACTGCAGCGACAGCATCACTGCAGCGACAGCATCACTGCAGCGACAGCATCACTACGGCGACCGCATCACTGCAGCGACAGCATCACTGCATCACTGCAGCGACAGCATCACTGCAGCGACAGCATCACTGCAGCGACAGAATCACTGCAGCGACAGCATCACTGCATCACTCCAGCGACAGCATCACTGCAGCGACAGCATCACTGCGGCGACAGCATCACTGCGGCGACCGCATCACTGCAGCGACAGCATCACTGCAGCGACAGCATCACTGCGGCGACCGCATCACTGCAGCGACAGCATCACTGCAGCGACAGCATCACTGCAGCGACAGCATCACTGCAGCGACAGCATCACTGCATCACTGCAGCGACAGCATCACTGCAGCGACAGCATCACTGCAGCGACAGCATCACTGCAGCGACAGCATCACTGCGGCGACAGCATCACTGCAGTGACAGCATCACTGCAGCGACAGCATCACTGCATCACTGCAGCGACAGCATCACTGCAGCGACAGCATCACTGCATCACTGCAGCGACAGCATCACTGCAGCGACAGCATCACTGCAGCGACAGCATCACTGCATCACTGCAGCGACAGCATCACTGCATCACTGCAGCGACAGCATCACTGCAGCGACAGCATCACTGCAGCGACAGCATCACTGCATCACTGCAGCGACAGCATCACTGCATCACTGCAGCGACAGCATCACTGCAGCGACAGCATCACTGCAGCGACAGCATCACTGTAGCGACAGCATCACTGCTGCGACCGCATCACTGCAGCGACAGCATCACTGCGGCGACAGCATCACTGCAGCGACAGCATCACTGCAGCGACAGCATCACTGCGGCGACCGCAATCACTGCAGCGACAGCATCACTGCAGCGACAGCATCACTGCAGCGACAGCATCACTGCAGCGACCGCATCACTGCAGCGACAGCATCACTGCATCACTGCAGCGACAGCATCACTGCAGCGACAGCATCACTGCGGCGACCGCATCACTGCAGCGACAGCATCACTGCAGCGACAGCATCACTGCGGCGACAGCATCACTGCAGCGACAGCATCACTGCAGCGACAGCATCACTGCATCACTGCAGCGACAGCATCACTGCAGCGACAGCATCACTGCGGCGACAGCATCACTTCGGCGACCGCATCACTGCAGCGACAGCATCACTGCAGCGACAGCATCACTGCAGCGACAGCATCACTGCATCACTGCAGCGACAGCATCACTGCAGCGACAGCATCACTGCGGCGACCGCATCACTGCAGCGACAGCATCACTGCAGCGACAGCATCACTGCATCACTGCAGCGACAGCATCACTGCAGCGACAGCATCACTGCATCACTGCAGCGACAGCATCACTGCAGCGACAGCATCACTGCAGCGACAGCATCACTGCAGCGACAGCATCACTGCATCACTGCAGCGACAGCATCACTGCATCACTGCAGCGACAGCATCACTGCAGCGACAGCATCACTGCAGCGACAGCATCACTGTAGCGACAGCATCACTGCGGCGACCGCATCACTGCAGCGACAGCATCACTGCGGCGACAGCATCACTGCAGCGACAGCATCACTGCAGCGACAGCATCACTGCGGCGACCGCATCACTGCAGCGACAGCATCACTGCAGCGACAGCATCACTGCAGCGACAGCATCACTGCAGCGACAGCATCACTGCATCACTGCAGCGACAGCATCACTTCATCACTGCAGCGACAGCATCACTGCAGCGACAGCATCACTGCAGCGACAGCATCACTGCATCACTGCAGCGACAGCATCACTGCAGCGACAGCATCACTGCAGCGACAGCATCACTGCAGCGACAGCATCGCTGCATCACTGCAGCAACAGCATCAGTGCAGCGACAGCATCATTGCATCAATGCAGCGACAGCATCACTGCAGCGACAGCATCATTGCAGCGACAGCATCACTGCATCACTGCAGCGACAGCATCACTGCATCACTGCAGCGACAGCATCACTGCAGCGACAGCATCACTGCAGCGACAGCATCACTGCAGCGACAGCATCACTGCGGCGACCGCATCACTGCAGCGACAGCATCACTGCAGCGACAGCATCACTGCAGCGACAGCATCACTGCAGCGACAGCATCACTGCAGCGACAGCATCACTGCATCACTGCAGCGACAGCATCACTGCGGCGACCGCATCACTGCAGCGACAGCATCACTGCAGCGACAGCATCACTGCAGCGACAGCATCACTACGGCGACCGCATCACTGCAGCGACAGCATCACTGCATCACTGCAGCGACAGCATCACTGCAGCGACAGCATCACTGCAGCGACAGAATCACTGCAGCGACAGCATCACTGCATCACTCCAGCGACAGCATCACTGCAGCGACAGCATCACTGCGGCGACAGCATCACTGCGGCGACCGCATCACTGCAGCGACAGCATCACTGCAGCGACAGCATCACTGCAGCGACAGCATCACTGCATCACTGCAGCGACAGCATCACTGCAGCGACAGCATCACTGCATCACTGCAGCAACAGCATCACTGCAGCGACAGCATCACTGCATCACTGCAGCGACAGCATCACTGCAGCGACAGCATCACTGCATCACTGCAGCGACAGCATCACTGCAGCGACAGCATCACTGCGGCGACAGCATCACTGCGGCGACAGCATCACTGCGGCGACCGCATCACTGCAGTGACAGCATCACTGCAGCGACAGCATCACTGCATCACTGCAGCGACAGCATCACTGCAGCGACAGCATCACTGCATCACTGCAGCGACAGCATCACTGCAGCGACAGCATCACTGCAGCGACAGCATCACTGCATCACTGCAGCGACAGCATCACTGCATCACTGCAGCGACAGCATCACTGCAGCGACAGCATCACTGCAGCGACAGCATCACTGTAGCGACAGCATCACTGCGGCGACCGCATCACTGCAGCGACAGCATCACTGCGGCGACAGCATCACTGCAGCGACAGCATCACTGCAGCGACAGCATCACTGCGGCGACCGCAATCACTGCAGCGACAGCATCACTGCAGCGACAGCATCACTGCAGCGACAGCATCACTGCAGCGACCGCATCACTGCAGCGACAGCATCACTGCATCACTGCAGCGACAGCATCACTGCAGCGACAGCATCACTGCGGCGACCGCATCACTGCAGCGACAGCATCACTGCAGCGACAGCATCACTGCAGCGACAGCATCACTGCGGCGACCGCATCACTGCAGCGACAGCATCACTGCAGCGACAGCATCACTGCATCACTGCAGCGACAGCATCACTGCAGCGACAGCATCACTGCATCACTGCAGCGACAGCATCACTGCAGCGACAGCATCACTGCAGCGACAGCATCACTGCATCACTGCAGCGACAGCATCACTGCATCACTGCAGCGACAGCATCACTGCAGCGACAGCATCACTGTAGCGACAGCATCACTGCGGCGACCGCATCACTGCAGCGACAGCATCACTGCGGCGACAGCATCACTGCAGCGACAGCATCACTGCAGCGACAGCATCACTGCGGCGACCGCATCACTGCAGCGACAGCATCACTGCAGCGACAGCATCACTGCAGCGACAGCATCACTGCATCACTGCAGCGACAGCATCACTTCATCACTGCAGCGACAGCATCACTGCAGCGACAGCATCACTGCATCACTGCAGCGACAGCATCACTGCAGCGACAGCATCACTGCATCACTGCAGCGACAGCATCACTGCATCACTGCAGCGACAGCATCACTGCAGCGACAGCATCACTGCAGCGACAGCATCGCTGCATCACTGCAGCAACAGCATCACTGCAGCGACAGCATCACTGCATCACTGCAGCGACAGCATCACTGCAGCGACAGCATCATTGCAGCGACAGCATCACTGCATCACTGCAGCGACAGCATCACTGCATCACTGCAGCGACAGCATCACTGCAGCGACAGCATCACTGCAGCGACAGCATCACTGCGGCGACAGCATCACTGCGGCGACAGCATCACTGCGGCGACCGCATCACTGCAGCGACAGCATCACTGCAGCGACAGCATCACTGCAGCGACAGCATCACTGCAGCGACAGCATCACTGCATCACTGCAGCGACAGCATCACTGCAGCGACAGCATCACTGCAGCGACAGCATCACTGCAGCGACAGCATCACTGCATCACTGCAGCGACAGCATCACTGCGGCGACCGCATCACTGCAGCGACAGCATCACTGCAGCGACAGCATCACTGCAGCGACAGCATCACTGCGGCGACCGCATCACTGCAGCGACAGCATCACTGCATCACTGCAGCGACAGCATCACTGCAGCGACAGCATCACTGCAGCGACAGCATCACTGCAGCGACAGCATCACTGCATCACTCCAGCGACAGCATCACTGCAGCGACAGCATCACTGCGGCGACAGCATCACTGCGGCGACCGCATCACTGCAGCGACAGCATCACTGCAGCGACAGCATCACTGCAGCGACAGCATCACTGCATCACTGCAGCGACAGCATCACTGCAGCGACAGCATCACTGCATCACTGCAGCAACAGCATCACTGCAGCGACAGCATCACTGCATCACTGCAGCGACAGCATCACTGCATCACTGCAGCGACAGCATCACTGCAGCGACAGCATCACTGCATCACTGCAGCGACAGCATCACTGCAGCGACAGCATCACTGCAGCGACAGCATCACTGCAGCGACAGCATCACTGCGGCGACCGCATCACTGCAGTGACAGCATCACTGCAGCGACAGCATCACTGCAGCGACAGCATCACTGCATCACTGCAGCGACAGCATCACTGCAGCGACAGCATCACTGCAGCGACAGCATCACTGCAGCGACAGCATCACTGCGGCGACAGCATCACTGCATCACTGCAGCGACAGCATCACTGCAGCGACAGCATCACTGCATCACTGCAGCGACAGCATCACTGCAGCGACAGCATCACTGCAGCGACAGCATCACTGCATCACTGCAGCGACAGCATCACTGCATCACTGCAGCGACAGCATCACTGCAGCGACAGCATCACTGCAGCGACAGCATCACTGTAGCGACAGCATCACTGCGGCGACCGCATCACTGCAGCGACAGCATCACTGCGGCGACAGCATCACTGCAGCGACAGCATCACTGCAGCGACAGCATCACTGCGGCGACCGCAATCACTGCAGCGACAGCATCACTGCAGCGACAGCATCACTGCAGCGACAGCATCACTGCAGCGACAGCATCACTGCAGCGACCGCATCACTGCAGCGACAGCATCACTGCAGCGACAGCATCACTGCATCACTGCAGCGACAGCATCACTGCAGCGACAGCATCATTGCAGCGACAGCATCACTGCATCACTGCAGCGACAGCATCACTGCGGCGACCGCATCACTGCAGCGACAGCATCACTGCGGCGACAGCATCACTGCATCACTGCAGCGACAGCATCACTGCAGCGACAGCATCACTGCAGCGACAGCATCACTGCAGCGACAGCATCACTGTAGCGACAGCATCACTGCGGCGACCGCATCACTGCAGCGACAGCATCACTGCGGCGACAGCATCACTGCGGCGACAGCATCACTGCAGCGACAGCATCACTGCGGCGACCGCATCACTGCAGCGACAGCATCACTGCAGCGACAGCATCACTGCAGCGACAGCATCACTGCAGCGACCGCATCACTGCAGCGACAGCATCACTGCATCACTGCAGCGACAGCATCACTGCAGCGACAGCATCACTGCAGCGACAGCATCACTGCGGCGACCGCATCACTGCAGCGACAGCATCACTGCATCACTGCAGCGACAGCATCACTGCAGCGACAGCATCACTGCAGCGACAGCATCACTGCAGCGACAGCATCACTGCAGCGACAGCATCACTGTAGCGACAGCATCACTGCGGCGACCGCATCACTGCGGCGACAGCATCACTGCGGCGACAGCATCACTGCGGCGACAGCATCACTGCGGCGACAGCATCACTGCGGCGACCGCATCACTGCAGCGACAGCATCACTGCAGCGACCGCATCACTGCAGCGACAGCATCACTGCAGCGACAGCATCACTGCAGCGACAGCATCACTGCAGCGACCGCATCACTGCAGCGACAGCATCACTGCATCACTGCAGCGACAGCATCACTGCAGCGACAGCATCACTGCAGCGACAGCATCACTGCGGCGACCGCATCACTGCAGCGACAGCATCACTGCATCACTGCAGCGACAGCATCACTGCAGCGACAGCATCACTGCAGCGACAGCATCACTGCATCACTGCAGCGACAGCATCACTGCATCACTGCAGCGACAGCATCACTGCAGCGACAGCATCACTGTAGCGACAGCATCACTGCGGCGACCGCATCACTGCAGCGACAGCATCACTGCGGCGACAGCATCACTGCAGCGACAGCATCACTGCAGCGACAGCATCACTGCGGCGACCGCATCACTGCAGCGACAGCATCACTGCAGCGACAGCATCACTGCAGCGACAGCATCACTGCATCACTGCAGCGACAGCATCACTTCATCACTGCAGCGACAGCATCACTGCAGCGACAGCATCACTGCATCACTGCAGCGACAGCATCACTGCAGCGACAGCATCACTGCATCACTGCAGCGACAGCATCACTGCATCACTGCAGCGACAGCATCACTGCAGCGACAGCATCACTGCAGCGACAGCATCGCTGCATCACTGCAGCAACAGCATCACTGCAGCGACAGCATCACTGCATCACTGCAGCGACAGCATCACTGCAGCGACAGCATCATTGCAGCGACAGCATCACTGCATCACTGCAGCGACAGCATCACTGCATCACTGCAGCGACAGCATCACTGCAGCGACAGCATCACTGCAGCGACAGCATCACTGCAGCGACAGCATCACTGCGGCGACAGCATCACTGCGGCGACCGCATCACTGCAGCGACAGCATCACTGCAGCGACAGCATCACTGCAGCGACAGCATCACTGCAGCGACAGCATCACTGCAGCGACAGCATCACTGCAGCGACAGCATCACTGCAGCGACAGCATCACTGCAGCGACAGCATCACTGCAGCGACAGCATCACTGCGGCGACCGCATCACTGCAGCGACAGCATCACTGCATCACTGCAGCGACAGCATCACTGCAGCGACAGCATCACTGCAGCGACAGCATCACTGCAGCGACAGCATCACTGCATTACTGCAGCGACAGCATCACTGCAGCGACAGCATCACTGCGGCGACAGCATCACTGCGGCGACCGCATCACTGCAGCGACAGCATCACTGCAGCGACAGCATCACTGCAGCGACAGCATCACTGCATCACTGCAGCGACAGCATCACTGCAGCGACAGCATCACTGCATCACTGCAGCAACAGCATCACTGCAGCGACAGCATCACTGCATCACTGCAGCGACAGCATCACTGCAGCGACAGCATCACTGCATCACTGCAGCGACAGCATCACTGCAGCGACAGCATCACTGCAGCGACAGCATCACTGCAGCGAAGCATCACTGCGGCAACAGCATCACTGCAGTGACAGCATCACTGCAGCGACAGCATCACTGCATCACTGCAGCGACAGCATCACTGCAGCGACAGCATCACTGCATCACTGCAGCGACAGCATCACTGCAGCGACAGCATCACTGCAGCGACAGCATCACTGCATCACTGCAGCGACAGCATCACTGCATCACTGCAGCGAAAGCATCACTGCAGCGACAGCATCACTGCAGCGACAGCATCACTGCATCACTGCAGCGACAGCATCACTGCATCACTGCAGCGACAGCATCACTGCAGCGACAGCATCACTGCAGCGACAGCATCACTGTAGCGACAGCATCACTGCTGCGACCGCATCACTGCAGCGACAGCATCACTGCGGCGACAGCATCACTGCAGCGACAGCATCACTGCAGCGACAGCATCACTGCGGCGACCGCAATCACTGCAGCGACAGCATCACTGCAGCGACAGCATCACTGCAGCGACAGCATCACTGCAGCGACCGCATCACTGCAGCGACAGCATCACTGCATCACTGCAGCGACAGCATCACTGCAGCGACAGCATCACTGCGGCGACCGCATCACTGCAGCGACAGCATCACTGCAGCGACAGCATCACTGCAGCGACAGCATCACTGCGGCGACCGCATCACTGCAGCGACAGCATCACTGCAGCGACAGCATCACTGCAGCGACAGCATCACTGCATCACTGCAGCGACAGCATCACTGCAGCGACAGCATCACTGCATCACTGCAGCGACAGCATCACTGCAGCGACAGCATCACTGCATCACTGCAGCGACAGCATCACTGCAGCGACAGCATCACTGCAGCGACAGCATCACTGCAGCGACAGCATCACTGCGGCGACCGCATCACTGCAGCGACAGCATCACTGCAGCGACAGCATCACTGCATCACTGCAGCGACAGCATCACTGCAGCGACAGCATCACTGCATCACTGCAGCGACAGCATCACTGCAGCGACAGCATCACTGCAGCGACAGCATCACTGCAGCGACAGCATCACTGCATCACTGCAGCGACAGCATCACTGCATCACTGCAGCGACAGCATCACTGCAGCGACAGCATCACTGCAGCGACAGCATCACTGTAGCGACAGCATCACTGCGGCGACCGCATCACTGCAGCGACAGCATCACTGCGGCGACAGCATCACTGCAGCGACAGCATCACTGCAGCGACAGCATCACTGCGGCGACCGCATCACTGCAGCGACAGCATCACTGCAGCGACAGCATCACTGCATCACTGCAGCGACAGCATCACTGCATCACTGCAGCGACAGCATCACTTCATCACTGCAGCGACAGCATCACTGCAGCGACAGCATCACTGCAGCGACAGCATCACTGCATCACTGCAGCGACAGCATCACTGCAGCGACAGCATCACTGCAGCGACAGCATCACTGCAGCGACAGCATCGCTGCATCACTGCAGCAACAGCATCACTGCAGCGACAGCATCATTGCATCAATGCAGCGACAGCATCACTGCAGCGACAGCATCATTGCAGCGACAGCATCACTGCATCACTGCAGCGACAGCATCACTGCATCACTGCAGCGACAGCATCACTTCAGCGACAGCATCACTGCAGCGACAGCATCACTGCAGTGACAGCATCACTGCGGCGACCGCATCACTGCAGCGACAGCATCACTGCAGCGACAGCATCACTGCAGCGACAGCATCACTGCAGCGACAGCATCACTGCAGCGACAGCATCACTGCATCACTGCAGCGACAGCATCACTGCGGCGACCGCATCACTGCAGCGACAGCATCACTGCAGCGACAGCATCACTGCAGCGACAGCATCACTACGGCGACCGCATCACTGCAGCGACAGCATCACTGCATCACTGCAGCGACAGCATCACTGCAGCGACAGCATCACTGCAGCGACAGCATCACTGCAGCGACAGCATCACTGCATCACTCCAGCGACAGCATCACTGCGGCGACAGCATCACTGCGGCGACAGCATCACTGCGGCGACCGCATCACTGCAGCGACAGCATCACTGCAGCGACAGCATCACTGCAGCGACAGCATCACTGCATCACTGCAGCGACAGCATCACTGCAGCGACAGCATCACTGCAGCGACAGCATCACTGCAGCGACAGCATCACTGCGGCGACCGCATCACTGCAGTGACAGCATCACTGCAGCGACAGCATCACTGCATCACTGCAGCGACAGCATCACTGCAGCGACAGCATCACTGCATCACTGCAGCGACAGCATCACTGCATCACTGCAGCGACAGCATCACTGCAGCGACAGCATCACTGCATCACTGCAGCGACAGCATCACTGCAGCGACAGCATCACTGCAGCGACAGCATCACTGCAGCGACAGCATCACTGCATCACTGCAGCGACAGCATCACTGCATCACTGCAGCGACAGCATCACTGCAGCGACAGCATCACTGTAGCGACAGCATCACTGCGGCGACCGCATCACTGCGGCGACCGCATCACTGCAGCGACAGCATCACTGCGGCGACAGCATCACTGCAGCGACAGCATCACTGCAGCGACAGCATCACTGCAGCGACAGCATCACTGCGGCGACCGCATCACTGCAGCGACAGCATCACTGCAGCGACAGCATCACTGCAGCGACAGCATCACTGCATCACTGCAGCGACAGCATCACTGCAGCGACAGCATCACTGCGGCGACCGCATCACTGCAGCGACAGCATCACTGCAGCGACAGCATCACTGCAGCGACAGCATCACTGCGGCGACCGCATCACTGCAGCGACAGCATCACTGCAGCGACAGCATCACTGCAGCGACAGCATCACTGCATCACTGCAGCGACAGCATCACTGCAGCGACAGCATCACTGCATCACTGCAGCGACAGCATCACTGCAGCGACAGCATCACTGCATCACTGCAGCGACAGCATCACTGCAGCGACAGCATCACTGCAGCGACAGCATCACTGCAGCGACAGCATCACTGCGGCGACCGCATCACTGCAGCGACAGCATCACTGCAGCGACAGCATCACTGCATCACTGCAGCGACAGCATCACTGCAGCGACAGCATCACTGCATCACTGCAGCGACAGCATCACTGCAGCGACAGCATCACTGCAGCGACAGCATCACTGCAGCGACAGCATCACTGCATCACTGCAGCGACAGCATCACTGCATCACTGCAGCGACAGCATCACTGCAGCGACAGCATCACTGCAGCGACAGCATCACTGTAGCGACAGCATCACTGCGGCGACCGCATCACTGCAGCGACAGCATCACTGCGGCGACAGCATCACTGCAGCGACAGCATCACTGCAGCGACAGCATCACTGCGGCGACCGCATCACTGCAGCGACAGCATCACTGCAGCGACAGCATCACTGCATCACTGCAGCGACAGCATCACTGCATCACTGCAGCGACAGCATCACTTCATCACTGCAGCGACAGCATCACTGCAGCGACAGCATCACTGCAGCGACAGCATCACTGCATCACTGCAGCGACAGCATCACTGCAGCGACAGCATCACTGCAGCGACAGCATCACTGCAGCGACAGCATCGCTGCATCACTGCAGCAACAGCATCACTGCAGCGACAGCATCATTGCATCAATGCAGCGACAGCATCACTGCAGCGACAGCATCATTGCAGCGACAGCATCACTGCATCACTGCAGCGACAGCATCACTGCATCACTGCAGCGACAGCATCACTGCAGCGACAGCATCACTGCAGCGACAGCATCACTGCAGCGACAGCATCACTGCGGCGACCGCATCACTGCAGCGACAGCATCACTGCAGCGACAGCATCACTGCAGCGACAGCATCACTGCAGCGACAGCATCACTGCAGCGACAGCATCACTGCATCACTGCAGCGACAGCATCACTGCGGCGACCGCATCACTGCAGCGACAGCATCACTGCAGCGACAGCATCACTGCAGCGACAGCATCACTACGGCGACCGCATCACTGCAGCGACAGCATCACTGCATCACTGCAGCGACAGCATCACTGCAGCGACAGCATCACTGCAGCGACAGCATCACTGCAGCGACAGCATCACTGCATCACTCCAGCGACAGCATCACTGCGGCGACAGCATCACTGCGGCGACAGCATCACTGCGGCGACCGCATCACTGCAGCGACAGCATCACTGCAGCGACAGCATCACTGCAGCGACAGCATCACTGCATCACTGCAGCGACAGCATCACTGCAGCGACAGCATCACTGCAGCGACAGCATCACTGCAGCGACAGCATCACTGCGGCGACCGCATCACTGCAGTGACAGCATCACTGCAGCGACAGCATCACTGCATCACTGCAGCGACAGCATCACTGCAGCGACAGCATCACTGCATCACTGCAGCGACAGCATCACTGCAGCGACAGCATCACTGCAGCGACAGCATCACTGCATCACTGCAGCGACAGCATCACTGCATCACTGCAGCGACAGCATCACTGCAGCGACAGCATCACTGCAGCGACAGCATCACTGTAGCGACAGCATCACTGCAGCGACAGCATCACTGTAGCGACAGCATCACTGCAGCGACAGCATCACTGTAGCGACAGCATCACTGCGGCGACCGCATCACTGCAGCGACAGCATCACTGCGGCGACAGCATCACTGCAGCGACAGCATCACTGCAGCGACAGCATCACTGCGGCGACCGCAATCACTGCAGCGACAGCATCACTGCAGCGACAGCATCACTGCAGCGACAGCATCACTGCAGCGACCGCATCACTGCAGCGACAGCATCACTGCATCACTGCAGCGACAGCATCACTGCAGCGACAGCATCACTGCGGCGACCGCATCACTGCAGCGACAGCATCACTGCAGCGACAGCATCACTGCAGCGACAGCATCACTGCGGCGACCGCATCACTGCAGCGACAGCATCACTGCAGCGACAGCATCACTGCATCACTGCAGCGACAGCATCACTGCAGCGACAGCATCACTGCATCACTGCAGCGACAGCATCACTGCAGCGACAGCATCACTGCAGCGACAGCATCACTGCATCACTGCAGCGACAGCATCACTGCATCACTGCAGCGACAGCATCACTGCAGCGACAGCATCACTGTAGCGACAGCATCACTGCGGCGACCGCATCACTGCAGCGACAGCATCACTGCGGCGACAGCATCACTGCAGCGACAGCATCACTGCAGCGACAGCATCACTGCGGCGACCGCATCACTGCAGCGACAGCATCACTGCAGCGACAGCATCACTGCAGCGACAGCATCACTGCATCACTGCAGCGACAGCATCACTTCATCACTGCAGCGACAGCATCACTGCAGCGACAGCATCACTGCATCACTGCAGCGACAGCATCACTGCAGCGACAGCATCACTGCATCACTGCAGCGACAGCATCACTGCATCACTGCAGCGACAGCATCACTGCAGCGACAGCATCACTGCAGCGACAGCATCGCTGCATCACTGCAGCAACAGCATCACTGCAGCGACAGCATCACTGCATCACTGCAGCGACAGCATCACTGCAGCGACAGCATCATTGCAGCGACAGCATCACTGCAGCGACAGCATCACTGCAGCGACAGCATCACTGCATCACTGCAGCGACAGCATCACTGCGGCGACCGCATCACTGCAGCGACAGCATCACTGCAGCGACAGCATCACTGCAGCGACAGCATCACTGCGGCGACCGCATCACTGCAGCGACAGCATCACTGCATCACTGCAGCGACAGCATCACTGCAGCGACAGCATCACTGCAGCGACAGCATCACTGCAGCGACAGCATCACTGCATTACTGCAGCGACAGCATCACTGCAGCGACAGCATCACTGCGGCGACAGCATCACTGCGGCGACCGCATCACTGCAGCGACAGCATCACTGCAGCGACAGCATCACTGCAGCGACAGCATCACTGCATCACTGCAGCGACAGCATCACTGCAGCGACAGCATCACTGCATCACTGCAGCAACAGCATCACTGCAGCGACAGCATCACTGCATCACTGCAGCGACAGCATCACTGCAGCGACAGCATCACTGCATCACTGCAGCGACAGCATCACTGCAGCGACAGCATCACTGCAGCGACAGCATCACTGCAGCGACAGCATCACTGCGGCGACAGCATCACTGCAGTGACAGCATCACTGCAGCGACAGCATCACTGCATCACTGCAGCGACAGCATCACTGCAGCGACAGCATCACTGCATCACTGCAGCGACAGCATCACTGCAGCGACAGCATCACTGCAGCGACAGCATCACTGCATCACTGCAGCGACAGCATCACTGCATCACTGCAGCGACAGCATCACTGCAGCGACAGCATCACTGCAGCGACAGCATCACTGCATCACTGCAGCGACAGCATCACTGCATCACTGCAGCGACAGCATCACTGCAGCGACAGCATCACTGCAGCGACAGCATCACTGTAGCGACAGCATCACTGCTGCGACCGCATCACTGCAGCGACAGCATCACTGCGGCGACAGCATCACTGCAGCGACAGCATCACTGCAGCGACAGCATCACTGCGGCGACAGCAATCACTGCAGCGACAGCATCACTGCAGCGACAGCATCACTGCAGCGACAGCATCACTGCAGCGACCGCATCACTGCAGCGACAGCATCACTGCATCACTGCAGCGACAGCATCACTGCAGCGACAGCATCACTGCGGCGACCGCATCACTGCAGCGACAGCATCACTGCAGCGACAGCATCACTGCAGCGACAGCATCACTGCGGCGACCGCATCACTGCAGCGACAGCATCACTGCAGCGACAGCATCACTGCATCACTGCAGCGACAGCATCACTGCAGCGACAGCATCACTGCATCACTGCAGCGACAGCATCACTGCAGCGACAGCATCACTGCATCACTGCAGCGACAGCATCACTGCAGCGACAGCATCACTGCAGCGACAGCATCACTGCATCACTGCAGCGACAGCATTACTGCATCACTGCAGCGACAGCATCACTGCAGCGACAGCATCACTGCAGCAACAGCATCACTGTAGCGACAGCATCACTGCGGCGACCGCATCACTGCAGCGACAGCATCACTGCGGCGACAGCATCACTGCAGCGACAGCATCACTGCAGCGACAGCATCACTGCGGCGACCGCATCACTGCAGCGACAGCATCACTGCAGCGACAGCATCACTGCAGCGACAGCATCACTGCATCACTGCAGCGACAGCATCACTTCATCACTGCAGCGACAGCATCACTGCAGCGACAGCATCATTGCAGCGACAGCATCACTGCATCACTGCAGCGACAGCATCACTGCATCACTGCAGCGACAGCATCACTGCAGCGACAGCATCACTGCAGCGACAGCATCACTGCAGCGACAGCATCACTGCGGCGACAGCATCACTGCGGCGACCGCATCACTGCAGCGACAGCATCACTGCAGCGACAGCATCACTGCAGCGACAGCATCACTGCAGCGACAGCATCACTGCATCACTGCAGCGACAGCATCACTGCGGCGACCGCATCACTGCAGCGACAGCATCACTGCAGCGACAGCATCACTGCAGCGACAGCATCACTGCGGCGACCGCATCACTGCAGCGACAGCATCACTGCATCACTGCAGCGACAGCATCACTGCAGCGACAGCATCACTGCATCACTGCAGCGACAGCATCACTGCAGCGACAGCATCACTGCAGCGACAGCATCACTGCAGCGACAGCATCACTGCATTACTGCAGCGACAGCATCACTGCAGCGACAGCATCACTGCGGCGACAGCATCACTGCGGCGACCGCATCACTGCAGCGACAGCATCACTGCAGCGACAGCATCACTGCATCACTGCAGCGACAGCATCACTGCAGCGACAGCATCACTGCATCACTGCAGCAACAGCATCACTGCAGCGACAGCATCACTGCCTCACTGCAGCGACAGCATCACTGCAGCGACAGCACCACTGCATCACTGCAGCGACAGCATCACTGCAGCGACAGCATCACTGCAGCGACAGCATCACTGCAGCGACAGCATCACTGCGGCGACCGCATCACTGCAGTGACAGCATCACTGCAGCGACAGCATCACTGCATCACTGCAGCGACAGCATCACTGCAGCGACAGCATCACTGCATCACTGCAGCGACAGCATCACTGCAGCGACAGCATCACTGCAGCGACAGCATCACTGCATCACTGCAGCGACAGCATCACTGCATCACTGCAGCGACAGCATCACTGCAGCGACAGCATCACTGCAGCGACAGCATCACTGTAGCGACAGCATCACTGCGGCGACCGCATCACTGCAGCGACAGCATCACTGCGGCGACAGCATCACTGCAGCGACAGCATCACTGCAGCGACAGCATCACTGCAGCGACAGCATCACTGCAGCGACAGCATCACTGTAGCGACAGCATCACTGCAGCGACCGCATCACTGCAGCGACAGCATCACTGCGGCGACAGCATCACTGCGGCGACAGCATCACTGCAGCGACAGCATCACTGCGGCGACCGCATCACTGCAGCGACAGCATCACTGCAGCGACAGCATCACTGCAGCGACAGCATCACTGCAGCGACCGCATCACTGCAGCGACAGCATCACTGCATCACTGCAGCGACAGCATCACTGCAGCGACAGCATCACTGCGGCGACAGCATCACTGCGGCGACCGCATCACTGCAGCGACAGCATCACTGCATCACTGCAGCGACAGCATCACTGCAGCGACAGCATCACTGCAGCGACAGCATCACTGCAGCGACAGCATCACTGCGGCGACCGCATCACTGCAGCGACAGCATCACTGCAGCGACAGCATCACTGCATCACTGCAGCGACAGCATCACTGCAGCGACAGCATCACTGCATCACTGCAGCGACAGCATCACTGCAGCGACAGCATCACTGCAGCGACAGCATCACTGCATCACTGCAGCGACAGCATCACTGCATCACTGCAGCGACAGCATCACTGCAGCGACAGCATCACTGCAGCGACAGCATCACTGTAGCGACAGCATCACTGCGGCGACCGCATCACTGCAGCGACAGCATCACTGCGGCGACAGCATCACTGCAGCGACATCATCACTGCAGCGACAGCATCACTGCGGCGACCGCATCACTGCAGCGACAGCATCACTGCAGCGACAGCATCACTGCATCACTGCAGCGACAGCATCACTGCATCACTGCAGCGACAGCATCACTTCATCACTGCAGCGACAGCATCACTGCAGCGACAGCATCACTGCAGCGACAGCATCACTGCATCACTGCAGCGACAGCATCACTGCAGCGACAGCATCACTGCATCACTGCAGCGACAGCATCACTGCATCACTGCAGCGACAGCATCACTGCAGCGACAGCATCACTGCAGCGACAGCATCGCTGCATCACTGCAGCAACAGCATCACTGCAGCGACAGCATCACTGCATCACTGCAGCGACAGCATCACTGCAGCGACAGCATCATTGCAGCGACAGCATCACTGCATCACTGCAGCGACAGCATCACTGCATCACTGCAGCGACAGCATCACTGCAGCGACAGCATCACTGCAGCGACAGCATCACTGCGGCGACAGCATCACTGCGGCGACCGCATCACTGTAGCGACAGCATCACTGCAGCGACAGCATCACTGCAGCGACAGCATCACTGCATCACTGCAGCGACAGCATCACTGCGGCGACCGCATCACTGCAGCGACAGCATCACTGCAGCGACAGCATCACTGCGGCGACAGCATCACTGCGGCGACCGCATCACTGCAGCGACAGCATCACTGCATCACTGCAGCGACAGCATCACTGCAGCGACAGCATCACTGCAGCTACAGCATCACTGCAGCGACAGCATCACTGCATCACTGCAGCGACAGCATCACTGCAGCGACAGCATCACTGCGGCGACAGCATCACTGCAGCGACAGCATCACTGCGGCGACAGCATCACTGCGGCGACAGCATCACTGCAGCGACAGCATCACTGAATCACTGCAGCGACAGCATCACTGCAGCGACAGCATCACTGCATCACTGCAGCAACAGCATCACTGCAGCGACAGCATCACTGCATCACTGCAGCGACAGCATCACTGCAGCGACAGCATCACTGCATCACTGCAGCGACAGCATCACTGCAGCGACAGCATCACTGCAGCGACAGCATCACTGCAGCGACAGCATCACTGCGGCGACCGCATCACTGCGGCGACAGCATCACTGCAGCGACAGCATCACTGCATCACTGCAGCGACAGCATCACTGCAGCGACAGCATCACTGCATCACTGCAGCGACAGCATCACTGCAGCGACAGCATCACTGCAGCGACAGCATCACTGCATCACTGCAGCGACAGCATAACTGCATCACTGCAGCGACAGCATCACTGCAGCGACAGCATCACTGCAGCGACAGCATCACTGTAGCGACAGCATCACTGCGGCGACCGCATCACTGCAGCGACAGCATCACTGCGGCGACAGCATCACTGCAGCGACAGCATCACTGCGGCGACCGCATCACTGCAGCGACAGCATCACTGCAGCGACAGCATCACTGCAGCGACAGCATCACTGCAGCGACCGCATCACTGCAGCGACAGCATCACTGCATCACTGCAGCGACAGCATCACTGCAGCGACAGCATCACTGCAGCGACAGCATCACTGCGGCGACCGCATCACTGCAGCGACAGCATCACTGCATCACTGCAGCGACAGCATCACTGCAGCGACAGCATCACTGCGGCGACCGCATCACTGCAGCGACAGCATCACTGCAGCGACAGCATCACTGCAGCGACAGCATCACTGCGGCGACCGCATCACTGCAGCGACAGCATCACTGCAGCGACAGCATCACTGCATCACTGCAGCGACAGCATCACTGCAGCGACAGCATCACTGCGGCGACAGCATCACTGCGGCGACCGCATCACTGCAGCGACAGCATCACTGCAGCGACAGCATCACTGCATCACTGCAGCGACAGCATCACTGCAGCGACAGCATCACACTTGCCCTGTATTGAAAACAAATTCCACCAACTTGTTGTTTGACCAGTAATAAATGATTCTAATTCTGATTCTCTGAGTCTTCAGCCTTTGCTTCATCTTCAGAAGACTTGATGGTGGGATTGAAAACAGCTTCAAAGTAGTCCTCCTCCCTGGCCTCTCCAAACTCCTCCCAGCCCCGGGTTTGCAATGTGCTTGGCCGATACCTGTCGACTGCCTCAGGAGTCCCACAAGCCAAAGAGACAGGATCGGCCTCCTTCAGACTGACGGCATCCCTTACTTCTGGTGTCCACCACTGGGTTTGTTGATTGTTGCCGCGACAAGCACCAGAGACCTTACAAACATAGCTACAAGCAGCCACATTGAGAATGGAGGTGGAGAACATGGTCTACTCAGACTCAATGTTCCCAGCCTCTCCCGGGATCTGGAGAAGCTCTCCTGAAGGTGTGAGATGAACACGTTCCCAACTGACCCTCACAATGTGCTCAAGCCTGAGTCTGGCCGGCTTCCTCCTCCGCCATCGGATCCAACTCATCTCTTTTTTCCCTCTGTTTCTTTAGCTGTTGCAACAAAACAATGCATTTGAGCAAATATGCTTGTAATTTGACATTGTGATATTATTGTGAGACAATATGACAATATTTTATGGTTATTATTACATTCCTTATTTTTCAATATCTAGATGAAATTTCCCAATATATCTGGGCAATATTATTTCCCTGGAAACAAAATAAAAGAGGAAGAAGCATCAAGAACAATTAAGCTAAAAAGTTGTTTTTGTGCTCTGAACTCGGTGCAGGAGGTGGGGGACAGAAGGGTCCTGGCTAAATACACATCTATGCTGGACCATGAGTGTCGCCCCCTGCAGGACACTCTGTCCGCTCTGGAGAGCAGCTTCAGTGAGAGACTGATCCACCCTCGCTGTGTGAGGGAAAGGTTCCGTAGGTCTTTCCTTCCTGCTGCTGTCAGACTTTATAACAAACACTGTTAGTCCTGAACACTCGACATACTGACCTAACCATGTGCAATTCTGTCATATGTGCAATTACTGTCGTGATTCATGTGCAATTACTGTGAAATTCATGTGACGTTGTGACACATATTCATGTGCAATTACTGTCATGACCATCTGCAATGGTTTTTATGTATTTATTTATTATTTATTTTTATCTTTATTATTTTTCCCCTCCATCCCTTGTTGGGAAATGGGAGGTTTTGTCTATGGGAGTTTTGTTTATAAGAGATCTTCTACTGAGAGAGTTTTTCAAACTTCCTATAAGTGATCTGTTCTGTTCTTCTTTATCTACCTGCGTTGCATCAATGAAATTTCCCCATGCGGGACAATAAAGGAATATCTTATCTTATCTTATATCATCATCATAAAAAGTACAACAAATTAAATTAAATAAAGAAAGTTAATATGTGAACGAAACGTGATCAATTAGATTGTTTAAACTAAATGAAGTTGCTTTAAAGGGAAGTCTGCATCTTCTCTGAGCTCTGGCCAATCAGAGCAGGCGACGCAGTTATAAGATAAGATAAGCCTTTATTGGTCCACACAAAGTGGAAATTTCAGTGTTGCAACGCAAGTAGATACAGAAGTAAAAAAACAGATAACTTATAGAAAGCTTTAAAAAACACTCTTAATAGAAAAGCTCTTATAAAAAAAAATCTTTAAAAAAATCTCTTACATTCTTAATAAAAAGTTGAAAAAAATAATAATTGTAACAAAAGTAACACTCTTATTTACAGCTGTTATAGGGACGGAGAATATTGCACCAATATGATTGCACATGAATATGACAGTATTGCACATGATTATGACAGTATTGCACATGAATATGACAGTATTGCACATGATTATGACAGTATTGCACATGAATATGACAGTATTGCACATGAATATGACAGCATTGCACATGAGCGGACAGAGTGTCCTGCAGGGGGCGACACTCATGGTCCAGCATAGATGTGAGTTTAGCCAGGACCCTTCAGTCCCCCACCTCCTGCACCGAGTCCAGAGCACAGCCCAGGACGGAGCTTTGTTCAGCTTCTTCCTCTCTCTCTCTGTGATGTGTGTTTAGAAAAGAGCTTTGTCCTTTGTTCTGTGATTTTAAATTTAATGCAGTACAATTACACGGCAAAACATTTACTCAATCACAAGTGCAGGTTTAAAAATCTACTTCAAAAACTATAAACAGGAAAAAACTTCTTTGAATACAGGAAAATTGTAGATTCTAGTCAAAATGAAAGCTCTGTAGTCGTGAAAAAGACTTAAAAGTCCTTTATTTTACACAGAGCAGATCCTTAGACACGCTCACCACTGTCACCACGGAGACAAGCAGACTCCACCAGGAAAGTGACTGAGTGCACCTTTAAATAGCCCAAACATTACCCCATAGCAGCTGACAGTATGTGTGCAGTATGTGTGCAGTATGTGTGCAGTATGTGTACAGTATGTGTGCAGTACGTGTACAGTTTGTGTGCAGTATGTGTGCAGTATGTGTACAGTATGTGTGCAGTATGTGTACAGTATGTGTGCAGTATGTGTGCAGTATGTGTACAGTATGTGTACAGTACGTGTACAGTTTGTGTGCAGTATGTGTGCAGTATGTGTACAGTATGTGTACAGTATGTGTGCAGTATGTGTACAGTTTGTGTACATGTCCGCGATGACCCACTTGAAACTGACCCTGCTCATTCGTCAGAAACTATATTTACAGTATGATCACATTGGGCACTACAGGGCTCCATCCTGGGCCACATTGTCAAGTATGTTCTACTGTTTATTGTTTATTTGTTTCATTTCTGTTATTGTTGTTGTTGTCTATGTTCTAATATAAAATAAAATAGCAAAAAACAAAAAAACAGGAGATGCATTTCCCCCCCAATGTAAAATATGCAAAAAGAAAAACAAACAGACTTTATTTCAATCCAGTACAGGAGCTTTGAGTTTATGTCAGTTACATTATATTTACTTCAAATTATAAATCAGACGTTTTACGTCCAGACTGACTTTGCACTCCTTTGCACTTCTACTTATGTATACAGTATATATATATATATATATATATATATATATATATATATATATATATATATATATATATATATATATATATATATATATATATATATATACATATATACATATATACGTATATATACACTGTATAAATATATACACTGTATATATATATATATATATATATATACTGTATACATATATATATATACAGTATATATATATATATACATATATATACAGTGTATAAATATATATATTTATGTATATTATATAACTTTATATACATAACTTTAGCAGCACATTTCTGTCTTTCTCTGCTGTTCTTCTTCTGACACAGACTCATCCATGTTTCTGTCATCTGCTCCTTCATAAGTCAAACTCAATCAAACCCAGAGAATTCCACCTCCACTGGGTCTCGGAGCTCCGCGACGCTGGACGAGGCGTGGCTCCAGACCTGCTCCTCCAAGGACACGCCCCCAAGTCTGGACAAGTCTTCAGGAACCCGGCCCTCGCCCGAACACTCAGGGTAAAATGTCCCTCGCCCGAAAACTCAGGGTCAAATGTCACTCACTCAAACACTCGGGTCAAATGTCACTCGCTCAAACTCCCCTCGAACACTTGGGTCAAACGCCAGCTGAACACTCGGGTTAAACGTCACTCGAATACTCGGGTCAAACGTCACTCGAACACTCGGGTCAAACGTCGCTCGAACACTCAGGTCAAACGTCCCTCGCTCGAACACTCGGGTCAAACGTCACTCGCTCAAACACTCAGGGCAAAACGCCCCTCGAACACTTGGGTCAAACGCCAGTTGAACACTCGGGTCAAATGTCACTCGAACACTCGGGTCAAACGCCCCTCGCTCGAACACTCGGGTCAAACGTCACTCGAACATTCGGGTCAAACGTCACTCGAACACTCGGGTCAAACGTCACTCGAACACTCGGGTCAAACGTCACTCGAACACTCGGGTCAAACGTCACTTGAACACTCGGGTCAAACGTCCGTCACTCGAACACTCAGGGTCAGATGTCACTCGAACACTCGGGTCAGATATCACTCGAACACTCGGGTCAGATGTCACTCGAACACTCGGGTCAGATGTCACTCGAACACTCGGGTCAGATATCACTCGAACACTCGGGTCAAATGTCACTCGAACACTCAGGGTCAAACATCACTCGAACACTCGGGTCAGATGTCACTCGAACACTCAGGGTCAAACGTCACTCGAACACTCGGGTCAGATGTCACTCGAAAACTCGGGTCAGATGTCACTCGAACACTCAGGGTCAAACGTCACTCGAACACTTGGGTCAAACGTCACTCGAACACTCGGGTCAAACGTCACTCGAACACTCGGGTCAAACGTCGCTCGAACACTCGGGTCAAACGTCACTCGAACACTCAGGGTCAGATGTCACTCGAACACTCGGGTCAGATGTCACTCGAGCACTCGGGTCAAATGTCACTCGAACACTCGGGTCAGATGTCACTCGAACACTAGGGTCAGATGTCACTCGAACACTCAGGGTCAAATGTCACTCGAACACTCTGGTCAGATATCACTCGAACACTCGGGTCAAACGTCACTTGAACACTCGGGTCAAACGTCCGTCACTCGAACACTCAGGGTCAGATGTCACTCGAACACTCGGGTCAAATGTCACTCGAACACTCAGGGTAAAATGTCACTTGAACACTCGGGTCAGATATCACTTGAACACTCGGGTCAAATGTCACTCAAACACTCAGGGTCAAATGTCAATCGAACACTCAGGTCAAATGTCCCTAAAACACTCGGGTCAAATGTCACTCGAACACTCAGGGTAAAATGTCAATTGAACACTCGGGTCAGATGTCACTCGAACACTCGGGTCAGATGTCACTCGAACACTCGGGTCAGATGTCACTCGAACACTCAGGTCAGATGTCACTCGAACACTCAGAGTCAAACGTCACTCGAACACTCGGGTCAAACGTCACTCGAACACTCGGGTCAAACGTCACTCGAACACTCGGATCAAACGTCACTCGAATACTCAGGGTCAAACGTCACTCGAACACTCGGGTCAAACGTCACTCGAACACTCGGGTCAAACGTCACTCGAACACTCGGGTCAAACGTCACTCGAACACTCGGGTCAAACGTCACTCGAACACTCGGGTCAAACGTCACTCTAACACTCGGGTCAAATGTCACTCGAACACTCGAGTCAAACGTCACTCGAACACTCGGGTCAAACGTCACTCGAACACTCGGGTCAGAAGTCACTCGAACACTCGGGTCAGATGTCACTCGAAAACTCGGGTCAGATGTCACTCGAACACTCAGGGTCAAATGTCACTCGAGCACTCGGGTCAGATGTCACTCGAACACTCGGGTCAGATGTCACTCGAACACTCGGGTCAAATGTCACTCAAACACTCAGGGTCAAATGTCAATCGAACACTCAGGTCAAATGTCACTCAAACACTCGGGTCAAATGTCACTCGAACACTCAGGGTAAAATGTCACTCGAACACTCAGGGTTAAATGTCACTCGAACACTCGGGTCAGATGTCACTCGAACACTCGGGTCAGATGTCACTCGAACACTCAAGTCAGATGTCACTCGAACACTCAGGGTAAAACGTCACTCGAACACTCGGGTCAAACGTCACTCGAACACTCGGGTCAAACGTCACTCGAACACTCGGGTCAAACGTCACTCGAACACTCGGATCAAACGTCACTCGAATACTCAGGGTCAAACGTCACTCGAACACTCGGGTCAAACGTCACTCGAACACTCGGGTCAAACGTCACTCGAACACTCGGGTCAAACGTCACTCGAACACTCGGGTCAGATGTCACTCGAACACTCGGGTCAGATGTCACTCGAACACTCGGGTCAGATGTCACTCGAACACTCGGGTCAGATGTCACTCGAACACTCAGGGTCAAATGTCACTCGAGCACTCGGGTCAGATGTCACTCGAACACTCGGGTCAGATGTCACTCGAACACTCGGGTCAGATGTCACTCGAACACTCGGGTCAGATGTCACTCGAACACTCGGGTCAGATGACACTCGAACACTCGGGTCAGATGTCACTCGAACACTCTGGTCAGATGTCACTCGAACACTCAGGGTCAAATGTCACTCGAACACTCTGGTCAGATATCACTCGAACACTCGGGTCAAATGTCACTCGAACACTCAGGGTCAAATGTCACTCGAACACTCGGGTCAGATGTCACTCGAACACTCAGGGTCAAATGTCACTCGAGCACTCGGGTCAGATGTCACTCGAACACTCGGGTCAGATGTCACTCGAACACTCGGGTCAAATGTCACTCAAACACTCAGGGTCAAATGTCAATCGAACACTCAGGTCAAATGTCACTCAAACACTCGGGTCAAATGTCACTCGAACACTCAGGGTAAAATGTCACTCGAACACTCAGGGTTAAATGTCACTCGAACACTCGGGTCAGATGTCACTCGAACACTCGGGTCAGATGTCACTCGAACACTCAAGTCAGATGTCACTCGAACACTCAGGGTCAAACGTCACTCGAACACTCGGGTCAAACGTCACTCGAACACTCGGGTCAAACGTCACTCGAACACTCGGGTCAAACGTCACTCGAACACTCGGATCAAACGTCACTCGAATACTCAGGGTCAAACGTCACTCGAACACTCGGGTCAAATGTCACTCGAACACTCGGGTCAAACGTCACTCGAACACTCGGGTCAAACGTCACTCGAACACTCGGGTCAAACGTCGCTCGAACACTCGGGTCAAACGTCACTCGAACACTCAGGGTCAGATGTCACTCGAACACTCGGGTCAGATGTCACTCGAACACTCGGGTCAAATGTCACTCGAACACTCGGGTCAGATGTCACTCGAACACTAGGGTCAGATGTCACTCGAACACTCAGGGTCAAATGTCACTCGAACACTCTGGTCAGATATCACTCGAACACTCGGGTCAAACGTCACTTGAACACTCGGGTCAAACGTCCGTCACTCGAACACTCAGGGTCAGATGTCACTCGAACACTCGGGTCAAATGTCACTCGAACACTCAGGGTAAAAT
Source organism: Eucyclogobius newberryi (assembly GCF_026437365.1). Lineage (NCBI taxonomy): Eukaryota > Metazoa > Chordata > Actinopteri > Gobiiformes > Gobiidae > Eucyclogobius > Eucyclogobius newberryi. The sequence continues at coordinate 19,451,872 of NW_027316532.1, forward strand.
GTCACTCGAACACTCAGGGTAAAATGTCACTTGAACACTCGGGTCAAATGTCACTCGAACACTCGGGTCAGATATCACTTGAACACTCGGGTCAAATGTCACTCAAACACTCAGGGTCAAATGTCAATCGAACACTCAGGTCAAATGTCCCTAAAACACTCGGGTCAAATGTCACTCGAACACTCAGGGTAAAATGTCACTCGAACACTCAGGGTAAAATGTCAATTGAACACTCGGGTCAGATGTCACTCGAACACTCGGGTCAGATGTCACTCGAACACTCGGGTCAGATGTCACTCGAACACTCAGGTCAGATGTCACTCGAACACTCAGAGTCAAACGTCACTCGAACACTCGGGTCAAACGTCACTCGAACACTCGGGTCAAACGTCACTCGGATCAAACGTCACTCGAATACTCAGGGTCAAACGTCACTCGAACACTCGGGTCAAACGTCACTCGAACACTCGGGTCAAACGTCACTCGAACACTCGGGTCAAACGTCACTCGAACACTCGGGTCAAACGTCACTCGAACACTCGGGTCAAACGTCACTCGAACACTCGGGTCAAATGTCACTCGAACACTCGAGTCAAACGTCACTCGAACACTCGGGTCAAACGTCACTCGAACACTCGGGTCAGAAGTCACTCAAACACTCGGGTCAGATGTCACTCGAACACTTGGGTCAGATGTCACTCGAACACTCAGGGTCAAATGTCACTCGAGCACTCGGGTCAGATGTCACTCGAACACCCGGGTCAGATGTCACTCGAACACTCGGGTCAAATGTCACTCAAACACTCGGGTCAAATGTCACTCAAACACTCGGGTCAAATGTCACTCGAACACTCAGGGTAAAATGTCACTCGAACACTCAGGGTTAAATGTCACTCGAACACTCGGGTCAGATGTCACTCGAACACTCGGGTCAGATGTCACTCGAACACTCAAGTCAAACGTCACTCGAACACTCGGGTCAAACGTCACTCGAACACTCGGGTCAAACGTCACTCGAACACTCGGATCAAACGTCACTCGAATACTCAGGGTCAAACGTCACTCGAACACTCGGGTCAAACGTCACTCGAACACTCGGGTCAAACGTCACTCGAACACTCGGGTCAAACGTCACTCGAACACTCGGGTCAGATGTCACTCGAACACTCGGGTCAGATGTCACTCGAACACTCAGGGTCAAATGTCACTCGAGCACTCGGGTCAGATGTCACTCGAACACTCGGGTCAGATGTCACTCGAACACTCGGGTCAGATGTCACTCGAACACTCGGGTCAGAAGTCACTCGAACACTCAGGGTCAAATGTCACTCGAACACTCGGGTCAGATGACACTCGAACACTCGGGTCAGATGTCACTCGAACACTCTGGTCAGATGTCACTCGAACACTCAGGGTCAAATGTCACTCGAACACTCTGGTCAGATATCACTCGAACACTCGGGTCAAATGTCACTCGAACACTCAGGGTCAAATGTCACTCGAACACTCGGGTCAGATGTCACTCGAACACTCAGGGTCAAATGTCACTCGAGCACTCGGGTCAGATGTCACTCGAACACTCGGGTCAGATGTCACTCGAACACTCGGGTCAAATGTCACTCAAACACTCAGGGTCAAATGTCAATCGAACACTCAGGTCAAATGTCACTCAAACACTCTGGTCAAATGTCACTCGAACACTCAGGGTAAAATGTCACTCGAACACTCAGGGTTAAATGTCACTCGAACACTCGGGTCAGATGTCACTCGAACACTCGGGTCAGATGTCACTCGAACACTCAAGTCAGATGTCACTCGAACACTCAGGGTCAAACGTCACTCGAAAACTCGGATCAAACGTCACTCGAATACTCAGTCAGGGTCAAACGTCACTCGAACACTCGGGTCAAACGTCACTCGAACACTCGGGTCAAACGTCACTCGAACACTCAGGTCAAACGTCACTCGAACACTCGGGTCAGACGTCACTCGAACACTCGGGTCAGACGTCACTCGAACACTCGGGTCAGACGTCACTCGAACACTCGGGTCAGATGTCACTCGAACACTCAGGGTCAAATGTCACTCGAACACTCGGGTCAGATGTCACTCGAACACTCGGGTCAGATGTCACTCGAACACTCGGGTCAGATGTCACTCGAACACTCGGGGTCAGATGTCACTCGAACACTCGGGTCAGATGTCACTCGAACACTCGGGTCAGATGTCACTCGAACACTCAGGGTCAAATGTCACTCGAACACTCGGGTCAGATGTCACTCGAACACTCGGGTCAGATGTCACTCGAACACTCAGGTCAGATGTCACGCGAACACTCAGGGTCAAATGTCACTCAAACACTCGGGTCAAATGTCACTCAAACACTCAGGGTCAAATGTCACTCGAACACTCGGGTCAGATATCACTCGAACACTCGGGTCAGATATCACTCAAACACTCAGGGTCAAATGTCAATCGAACACTCGGGTCAAATGTCACTCAAACACTCGGGTCAAATGTCACTCGAACACTCAGGGTAAAATGTCACTTGAACACTCGGGTCAAATGTCAATCGAACACTCGGGTCAAATGTTACTCAAACACTCGGGTCAAATGTCACTCGAACACTCGGGTCAGATGTCACTCGAACACTCGGGTCAGATGTCACTCGAACACTCAGGTCAGATGTCACTCGAACACTCAGGGTCAAACGTCACTCGAACACTCGGGTCAAACGTCACTCGAACACTCGGGTCAAACGTCACTCGAAAACTCGGATCAAACGTCACTCGAATACTCAGTCAGGGTCAAACGTCACTCGAACACTCGGGTCAAACGTCACTCGAACACTCGGGTCAAACGTCACTCGAACACTCAGGTCAAACGTCACTCGAACACTCGGGTCAGACGTCACTCGAACACTCGGGTCAGACGTCACTCGAACACTCGGGTCAGACGTCACTCGAACACTCGGGTCAGATGTCACTCGAACACTCAGGGTCAAATGTCACTCGAACACTCGGGTCAGATGTCACTCGAACACTCGGGTCAGATGTCACTCGAACACTCGGGGTCAGATGTCACTCGAACACTCGGGTCAGATGTCACTCGAACACTCGGGTCAGATGTCACTCGAACACTCAGGTCAGATGTCACGCGAACACTCAGGGTCAAATGTCACTCGAACACTCTGGTCAGATATCACTTGAACACTCGGGTCAAATATCACTCAAACACTCAGGGTCAAATGTCACTCGAACACTCGGGTCAGATATCACTCGAACACTCGGGTCAGATGTCACTCGAACACTCGGGTCAAATGTCACTCGAACACTCGGGTCAGATGTCACTCGAACACTCAGGGTCAAATGTCACTCGAACACTTGGGTCAGATGTCACTCGAACACTCGGGTCAGATGTCACTCGAACACTCGGGTCAGATGTCACTCGAACACTCGGGTAAGATATCACTCGAACACTCAGGGTCAAATGTCACTCGAACACTCGGGTCAGATGACACTCGAACACTCGGGTCAGATGTCACTCGAACACTCGGGTCAGATGTCACTCGAACACTCAGGGTCAAATGTCACTCGAACACTCGGGTCAGATGTCACTCGAACACTCGGGTCAGATGTCACTCGAACACTCGGGTCAGATGTCACTCGAACACTCGGGTCAGATGTCACTCGAACACTCGGGTCAAATGTCACTCGAACACTCGGGTCAGATGTCACTCGAACACTCAGGGTCAAATGTCACTCGAACACTTGGGTCAGATGTCACTCGAACACTCGGGTCAGATGTCACTCGAACACTCAGGGTCAAATGTCACTCGAACACTCTGGTCAGATATCACTTGAACACTCGGGTCAAATATCACTCAAACACTCAGGGTCAAATGTCACTCGAACACTCGGGTCAGATATCACTCGAACACTCGGGTCAGATGTCACTCGAACACTCGGGTCAAATGTCACTCGAACACTCGGGTCAGATGTCACTCGAACACTCAGGGTCAAATGTCACTCGAACACTTGGGTCAGATGTCACTCGAACACTCGGGTCAGATGTCACTCGAACACTCGGGTAAGATATCACTCGAACACTCAGGGTCAAATGTCACTCGAACACTCGGGTCAGATGACACTCGAACACTCGGGTCAGATGTCACTCGAACACTCGGGTCAGATGTCACTCGAACACTCAGGGTCAAATGTCACTCGAACACTCGGGTCAGATGTCACTCGAACACTCGGGTCAGATGTCACTCGAACACTCGGGGTCAGATGTCACTCGAACACCCGGGTCAGATGTCACTCGAACACTCAGGGTCAAACGTCACTCGAACACTCGGGTCAAACGTCACTCGAACACTCGGGTCAAACGTCACTCGAAAACTCGGATCAAACGTCACTCGAACACTCGGGTCAAACGTCACTCGAACACTCGGGTCAAACGTCACTCGAACACTCGGGTCAAACGTCACTCGAACACTCAGGTCAAACGTCACTCGAACACTCGGGTCAGACGTCACTCGAACACTCGGGTCAGACGTCAATCGAACACTCGGGTCAGACGTCACTCGAACACTCGGGTCAGATGTCACTCGAACACTCAGGGTCAAATGTCACTCGAACACTCGGGTCAGATGTCACTCGAACACTCGGGTCAGATGTCACTCGAACACTCGGGGTCAGATGTCACTCGAACACTCTGGTCAGATGTCACTCGAACACTCGGGTCAGATGTCACTCGAACACTCAGGTCAGATGTCACGCGAACACTCAGGGTCAAATGTCACTCGAACACTCTGGTCAGATATCACTTGAACACTCGGGTCAAATATCACTCAAACACTCAGGGTCAAATGTCACTCGAACACTCGGGTCAGATATCACTCGAACACTCGGGTCAGATGTCACTCGAACACTCGGGTCAAATGTCACTCGAACACTCGGGTCAGATGTCACTCGAACACTCAGGGTCAAATGTCACTCGAACACTTGGGTCAGATGTCACTCGAACACTCGGGTCAGATGTCACTCGAACACTCGGGTCAGATGTCACTCGAACACTCGGGTCAGATATCACTCGAACACTCAGGGTCAAATGTCACTCGAACACTCGGGTCAGATGACACTCGAACACTCGGGTCAGATGTCACTCGAACACTCGGGTCAGATGTCACTCGAACACTCAGGGTCAAATGTCACTCGAACACTCGGGTCAGATGTCACTCGAACACTCGGGTCAGATGTCACTCGAACACTCGGGGTCAGATGTCACTCGAACACTCGGGTCAGATGTCACTCGAACACTCGGGTCAGATGTCACTCGAACACTCGGGTCAGATGTCACTCGAACACTCAGGGTCAAATGTCACTCGAACACTCGGGTCAGATGTCACTCGAACACTCGGGTCAGATGTCACTCGAACACTCAGGTCAGATGTCACGCGAACACTCAGGGTCAAATGTCACTCGAACACTCTGGTCAGATATCACTTGAACACTCGGGTCAAATATCACTCAAACACTCAGGGTCAAATGTCACTCGAACACTCGGGTCAGATATCACTCGAACACTCGGGTCAGATGTCACTCGAACACTCGGGTCAAATGTCACTCGAACACTCGGTTCAGATGTCACTCGAACACTCAGGGTCAAATGTCACTCGAACACTCAGGGTCAAATGTCACTCGAACACTCGGGTCAGATGACACTCGAACACTCGGGTCAGATGTCACTCGAACACTCTGGTCAGATGTCACTCGAACACTCAGGGTCAGATGTCACTCGAACACTCAGGTCAGATGTCACTCGAACACTCAGAGTCAAACGTCACTCGAACACTCGGGTCAAACGTCACTCGAACACTCGGGTCAAACGTCACTCGAACACTCGGATCAAACGTCACTCGAATACTCAGGGTCAAACGTCACTCGAACACTCGGGTCAAACGTCACTCGAACACTCGGGTCAAACGTCACTCGAACACTCGGGTCAAACGTCACTCGAACACTCGGGTCAAACGTCACTCGAACACTCGGGTCAAATGTCACTCGAACACTCGAGTCAAACGTCACTCGAACACTCGGGTCAAACGTCACTCGAACACTCGGGGTCAGATTTCACTCGAACACTCGGGTCAGATGTCACTCGAACACTCGGGTCAGATGTCACTCGAACACTCAGGGTCAAATGTCACTCGAACACTCGGGTCAGATGTCACTCGAACACTCGGTTCAGATGTCACTCGAACACTCAGGTCAGATGTCACGCGAACACTCAGGGTCAAATGTCACTCAAACACTCGGGTCAAATGTCACTCAAACACTCAGGGTCAAATGTCACTCGAACACTCGGGTCAGATATCACTCGAACACTCGGGTCAGATATCACTCAAACACTCAGGGTCAAATGTCAATCGAACACTCGGGTCAAATGTCACTCAAACACTCGGGTCAAATGTCACTCGAACACTCAGGGTAAAATGTCACTTGAACACTCGGGTCAAATGTCAATCGAACACTCGGGTCAAATGTTACTCAAACACTCGGGTCAAATGTCACTCGAACACTCGGGTCAGATGTCACTCGAACACTCGGGTCAGATGTCACTCGAACACTCAGGTCAGATGTCACTCGAACACTCAGGGTCAAACGTCACTCGAACACTCGGGTCAAACGTCACTCGAACACTCGGGTCAAACGTCACTCGAAAACTCGGATCAAACGTCACTCGAATACTCAGTCAGGGTCAAACGTCACTCGAACACTCGTGTCAAACGTCACTCGAACACTCGGGTCAAACGTCACTCGAACACTCGGGTCAGACGTCACTCGAACACTCGGGTCAGACGTCACTCGAACACTCGGGTCAGACGTCACTCGAACACTCGGGTCAGATGTCACTCGAACACTCAGGGTCAAATGTCACTCGAACACTCGGGTCAGATGTCACTCGAACACTCGGGTCAGATGTCACTCGAACACTCGGGGTCAGATGTCACTCGAACACTCGGGTCAGATGTCACTCGAACACTCGGGTCAGATGTCACTCGAACACTCAGGTCAGATGTCACGCGAACACTCAGGGTCAAATGTCACTCGAACACTCTGGTCAGATATCACTTGAACACTCGGGTCAAATATCACTCAAACACTCAGGGTCAAATGTCACTCGAACACTCGGGTCAGATATCACTCGAACACTCGGGTCAGATGTCACTCGAACACTCGGGTCAAATGTCACTCTAACACTCGGGTCAGATGTCACTCGAACACTCAGGGTCAAATGTCACTCGAACACTTGGGTCAGATGTCACTCGAACACTCGGGTCAGATGTCACTCGAACACTCGGGTCAGATGTCACTCGAACACTCGGGTCAGATATCACTCGAACACTCTGGGTCAAATGTCACTCGAACACTCGGGTCAGATGACACTCGAACACTCGGGTCAGATGTCACTCGAACACTCGGGTCAGATGTCACTCGAACACTCAGGGTCAAATGTCACTCGAACACTCGGGTCAGATGTCATTCGAACACTCGGGTCAGATGTCACTCGAACACTCGGGGTCAGATGTCACTCGAACACTCGGGTCAGATGTCACTCGAACACTCGGGTCAGATGTCACTCGAACACTCGGGTCAGATGTCACTCGAACACTCAGGGTCAAATGTCACTGGAACACTCGGGTCAGATGTCACTCGAACACTCGGGTCAGATGTCACTCGAACACTCAGGTCAGATGTCACGCGAACACTCAGGGTCAAATGTCACTCGAACACTCGGGTCAGATGACACTCGAACACTCGGGTCAGATGTCACTCGAACACTCTGGTCAGATGTCACTCGAACACTCAGGGTCAGATGTCACTCGAACACTCAGGTCAGATGTCACTCGAACACTCAGAGTCAAACGTCACTCGAACACTCGGGTCAAACGTCACTCGAACACTCGGGTCAAACGTCACTCGAACACTCGGATCAAACGTCACTCGAATACTCAGGGTCAAACGTCACTCGAACACTCGGGTCAAACGTCACTCGAACACTTGGGTCAAACGTCACTCGAACACTCGGGTCAAACGTCACTCGAACACTCGGGTCAAACGTCACTCGAACACTCGGGTCAAACGTCACTCGAACACTCGGGTCAAATGTCAGTCGAACACTCGAGTCAAACGTCACTCGAACACTCGGGTCAAACGTCACTCGAACACTCGGGTCAGAAGTCACTCGAACACTCGGGTCAGATGTCACTCGAACACTCGGGTCAGATGTCACTCGAACACTCAGGGTCAAATGTCACTCGAGCACTCGGGTCAGATGTCACTCGAACACCCGGGTCAGATGTCACTCGAACACTCGGGTCAAATGTCACTCAAACACTCGGGTCAAATGTCACTCGAACACTCAGGGTAAAATGTCACTCGAACACTCAGGGTTAAATGTCACTCGAACACTCGGGTCAGATGTCACTCGAACACTCGGGTCAGATGTCACTCGAACACTCAAGTCAAACGTCACTCGAACACTCGGGTCAAACGTCACTCGAACACTCGGGTCAAACGTCACTCGAACACTCGGATCAAACGTCACTCGAATACTCAGGGTCAAACGTCACTCGAACGCTCGGGTCAAACGTCACTCGAACACTCGGGTCAAACGTCACTCAAACACTCGGGTCAAACGTCACTCGAACACTCGGGTCAGATGTCACTCGAACACTCGGGTCAGATGTCACTCGAACACTCAGGGTCAAATGTCACTCGAGCACTCGGGTCAGATGTCACTCGAACACTCGGGTCAGATGTCACTCGAACACTCGGGTCAGATGTCACTCGAACACTCGGGTCAGATGTCACTCGAACACTCAGGGTCAAATGTCACTCGAACACTCGGGTCAGATGACACTCGAACACTCGGGTCAGATGTCACTCGAACACTCTGGTCAGATGTCACTCGAACACTCAGGGTCAAATGTCACTCGAACACTCTGGTCAGATATCACTCGAACACTCGGGTCAAATGTCACTCGAACACTCAGGGTCAAATGTCACTCGAACACTCGGGTCAGATGTCACTCGAACACTCGGGTCAGATGTCACTCGAACACTCGGGTCAGATGTCACGCGAACACTCAGGGTCAAATGTCACTCGAACACTCGGGTCAGATGACACTCGAACACTCGGGTCAGATGTCACTCGAACACTCTGGTCAGATGTCACTCGAACACTCAGGGTCAGATGTCACTCGAACACTCAGGTCAGATGTCACTCGAACACTCAGAGTCAAACGTCACTCGAACACTCGGGTCAAACGTCACTCGAACACTCGGGTCAGATGTCACTCGAACACTCAAGTCAAACGTCACTCGAACACTCGGGTCAAACGTCACTCGAACACTCGGGTCAAACGTCACTCGAACACTCGGATCAAACGTCACTCGAATACTCAGGGTCAAACGTCACTCGAACGCTCGGGTCAAACGTCACTCGAACACTCGGGTCAAACGTCACTCAAACACTCGGGTCAAACGTCACTCGAACACTCGGGTCAGATGTCACTCGAACACTCGGGTCAGATGTCACTCGAACACTCAGGGTCAAATGTCACTCGAGCACTCGGGTCAGATGTCACTCGAACACTCGGGTCAGATGTCACTCGAACACTCGGGTCAGATGTCACTCGAACACTCGGGTCAGATGTCACTCGAACACTCAGGGTCAAATGTCACTCGAACACTCGGGTCAGATGTCACTCGAACACTCGGGTCAGATGTCACTCGAACACTCGGGGTCAGATGTCACTCGAACACTCGGGTCAAATGTCACTCGAACACTCAGGGTAAAATGTCACTCGAACACTCAGGGTTAAATGTCACTCGAACACTCGGGTCAGATGTCACTCGAACACTCGGGTCAGATGTCACTCGAACACTCAAGTCAGATGTCACTCGAACACTCAGGGTCAAACGTCACTCGAAAACTCGGATCAAACGTCACTCGAATACTCAGTCAGGGTCAAACGTCACTCGAACACTCGGGTCAAACGTCACTCGAACACTCGGGTCAAACGTCACTCGAACACTCAGGTCAAACGTCACTCGAACACTCGGGTCAGACGTCACTCGAACACTCGGGTCAGACGTCACTCGAACACTCGGGGTCAGATGTCACTCGAACACTCGGGTCAGATGTCACTCGAACACTCGGGTCAGATGTCACTCGAACACTCAGGGTCAAATGTCACTCGAACACTCGGGTCAGATGTCACTCGAACACTCGGGTCAGATGTCACTCGAACACTCAGGTCAGATGTCACGCGAACACTCAGGGTCAAATGTCAATCAAACACTCGGGTCAAATGTCACTCAAACACTCAGGGTCAAATGTCACTCGAACACTCGGGTCAGATATCACTCGAACACTCGGGTCAGATATCACTCAAACACTCAGGGTCAAATGTCAATCGAACACTCGGGTCAAATGTCACTCAAACACTCGGGTCAAATGTCACTCGAACACTCAGGGTAAAATGTCACTTGAACACTCGGGTCAAATGTCAATCGAACACTCGGGTCAAATGTTACTCAAACACTCGGGTCAAATGTCACTCGAACACTCGGGTCAGATGTCACTCGAACACTCGGGTCAGATGTCACTCGAACACTCAGGTCAGATGTCACTCGAACACTCAGGGTCAAACGTCACTCGAACACTCGGGTCAAACGTCACTCGAACACTCGGGTCAAACGTCACTCGAAAACTCGGATCAAACGTCACTCGAATACTCAGTCAGGGTCAAACGTCACTCGAACACTCGGGTCAAACGTCACTCGAACACTCGGGTCAAACGTCACTCGAACACTCAGGTCAAACGTCACTCGAACACTCGGGTCAGACGTCACTCGAACACTCGGGTCAGACGTCACTCGAACACTCGGGTCAGATGTCACTCGAACACTCAGGGTCAAATGTCACTCGAACACTCGGGTCAGATGTCACTCGAACACTCGGGTCAGATGTCACTCGAACACTCGGGGTCAGATGTCACTCGAACACTCGGGTCAGATGTCACTCGAACACTCGGGTCAGATGTCACTCGAACACTCGGGTCAGATGTCACTCGAACACTCAGGGTCAAATGTCACTCGAACACTCGGGTCAGATGTCACTCGAACACTCGGGTCAGATGTCACTCGAACACTCAGGTCAGATGTCACGCGAACACTCAGGGTCAAATGTCACTCGAACACTCTGGTCAGATATCACTTGAACACTCGGGTCAAATATCACTCAAACACTCAGGGTCAAATGTCACTCGAACACTCGGGTCAGATATCACTCGAACACTCGGGTCAGATGTCACTCGAACACTCGGGTCAAATGTCACTCGAACACTCGGTTCAGATGTCACTCGAACACTCAGGGTCAAATGTCACTCGAACACTCAGGGTCAAATGTCACTCGAACACTCGGGTCAGATGACACTCGAACACTCGGGTCAGATGTCACTCGAACACTCTGGTCAGATGTCACTCGAACACTCAGGGTCAGATGTCACTCGAACACTCAGGTCAGATGTCACTCGAACACTCAGAGTCAAACGTCACTCGAACACTCGGGTCAAACGTCACTCGAACACTCGGGTCAAACGTCACTCGAACACTCGGATCAAACGTCACTCGAATACTCAGGGTCAAACGTCACTCGAACACTCGGGTCAAACGTCACTCGAACACTCGGGTCAAACGTCACTCGAACACTCGGGTCAAACGTCACTCGAACACTCGGGTCAAACGTCACTCGAACACTCGGGTCAAATGTCACTCGAACACTCGAGTCAAACGTCACTCGAACACTCGGGTCAAACGTCACTCGAACACTCGGGGTCAGATTTCACTCGAACACTCGGGTCAGATGTCACTCGAACACTCGGGTCAGATGTCACTCGAACACTCAGGGTCAAATGTCACTCGAACACTCGGGTCAGATGTCACTCGAACACTCGGTTCAGATGTCACTCGAACACTCAGGTCAGATGTCACGCGAACACTCAGGGTCAAATGTCACTCAAACACTCGGGTCAAATGTCACTCAAACACTCAGGGTCAAATGTCACTCGAACACTCGGGTCAGATATCACTCGAACACTCGGGTCAGATATCACTCAAACACTCAGGGTCAAATGTCAATCGAACACTCGGGTCAAATGTCACTCAAACACTCGGGTCAAATGTCACTCGAACACTCAGGGTAAAATGTCACTTGAACACTCGGGTCAAATGTCAATCGAACACTCGAGTCAAATGTTACTCAAACACTCGGGTCAAATGTCACTCGAACACTCGGGTCAGATGTCACTCGAACACTCGGGTCAGATGTCACTCGAACACTCAGGTCAGATGTCACTCGAACACTCAGGGTCAAACGTCACTCGAACACTCGGGTCAAACGTCACTCGAACACTCGGGTCAAACGTCACTCGAAAACTCGGATCAAACGTCACTCGAATACTCAGTCAGGGTCAAACGTCACTCGAACACTCGTGTCAAACGTCACTCGAACACTCGGGTCAAACGTCACTCGAACACTCGGGTCAGACGTCACTCGAACACTCGGGTCAGACGTCACTCGAACACTCGGGTCAGACGTCACTCGAACACTCGGGTCAGATGTCACTCGAACACTCAGGGTCAAATGTCACTCGAACACTCGGGTCAGATGTCACTCGAACACTCGGGTCAGATGTCACTCGAACACTCGGGGTCAGATGTCACTCGAACACTCGGGTCAGATGTCACTCGAACACTCGGGTCAGATGTCACTCGAACACTCAGGTCAGATGTCACGCGAACACTCAGGGTCAAATGTCACTCGAACACTCTGGTCAGATATCACTTGAACACTCGGGTCAAATATCACTCAAACACTCAGGGTCAAATGTCACTCGAACACTCGGGTCAGATATCACTCGAACACTCGGGTCAGATGTCACTCGAACACTCGGGTCAAATGTCACTCTAACACTCGGGTCAGATGTCACTCGAACACTCAGGGTCAAATGTCACTCGAACACTTGGGTCAGATGTCACTCGAACACTCGGGTCAGATGTCACTCGAACACTCGGGTCAGATGTCACTCGAACACTCGGGTCAGATATCACTCGAACACTCTGGGTCAAATGTCACTCGAACACTCGGGTCAGATGACACTCGAACACTCGGGTCAGATGTCACTCGAACACTCGGGTCAGATGTCACTCGAACACTCAGGGTCAAATGTCACTCGAACACTCGGGTCAGATGTCATTCGAACACTCGGGTCAGATGTCACTCGAACACTCGGGGTCAGATGTCACTCGAACACTCGGGTCAGATGTCACTCGAACACTCGGGTCAGATGTCACTCGAACACTCGGGTCAGATGTCACTCGAACACTCAGGGTCAAATGTCACTGGAACACTCGGGTCAGATGTCACTCGAACACTCGGGTCAGATGTCACTCGAACACTCAGGTCAGATGTCACGCGAACACTCAGGGTCAAATGTCACTCGAACACTCGGGTCAGATGACACTCGAACACTCGGGTCAGATGTCACTCGAACACTCTGGTCAGATGTCACTCGAACACTCAGGGTCAGATGTCACTCGAACACTCAGGTCAGATGTCACTCGAACACTCAGAGTCAAACGTCACTCGAACACTCGGGTCAAACGTCACTCGAACACTCGGGTCAAACGTCACTCGAACACTCGGATCAAACGTCACTCGAATACTCAGGGTCAAACGTCACTCGAACACTCGGGTCAAACGTCACTCGAACACTTGGGTCAAACGTCACTCGAACACTCGGGTCAAACGTCACTCGAACACTCGGGTCAAACGTCACTCGAACACTCGGGTCAAACGTCACTCGAACACTCGGGTCAAATGTCAGTCGAACACTCGAGTCAAACGTCACTCGAACACTCGGGTCAAACGTCACTCGAACACTCGGGTCAGAAGTCACTCGAACACTCGGGTCAGATGTCACTCGAACACTCGGGTCAGATGTCACTCGAACACTCAGGGTCAAATGTCACTCGAGCACTCGGGTCAGATGTCACTCGAACACCCGGGTCAGATGTCACTCGAACACTCGGGTCAAATGTCACTCAAACACTCGGGTCAAATGTCACTCGAACACTCAGGGTAAAATGTCACTCGAACACTCAGGGTTAAATGTCACTCGAACACTCGGGTCAGATGTCACTCGAACACTCGGGTCAGATGTCACTCGAACACTCAAGTCAAACGTCACTCGAACACTCGGGTCAAACGTCACTCGAACACTCGGGTCAAACGTCACTCGAACACTCGGATCAAACGTCACTCGAATACTCAGGGTCAAACGTCACTCGAACGCTCGGGTCAAACGTCACTCGAACACTCGGGTCAAACGTCACTCAAACACTCGGGTCAAACGTCACTCGAACACTCGGGTCAGATGTCACTCGAACACTCGGGTCAGATGTCACTCGAACACTCAGGGTCAAATGTCACTCGAGCACTCGGGTCAGATGTCACTCGAACACTCGGGTCAGATGTCACTCGAACACTCGGGTCAGATGTCACTCGAACACTCGGGTCAGATGTCACTCGAACACTCAGGGTCAAATGTCACTCGAACACTCGGGTCAGATGACACTCGAACACTCGGGTCAGATGTCACTCGAACACTCTGGTCAGATGTCACTCGAACACTCAGGGTCAAATGTCACTCGAACACTCTGGTCAGATATCACTCGAACACTCGGGTCAAATGTCACTCGAACACTCAGGGTCAAATGTCACTCGAACACTCGGGTCAGATGTCACTCGAACACTCGGGTCAGATGTCACTCGAACACTCGGGTCAGATGTCACGCGAACACTCAGGGTCAAATGTCACTCGAACACTCGGGTCAGATGACACTCGAACACTCGGGTCAGATGTCACTCGAACACTCTGGTCAGATGTCACTCGAACACTCAGGGTCAGATGTCACTCGAACACTCAGGTCAGATGTCACTCGAACACTCAGAGTCAAACGTCACTCGAACACTCGGGTCAAACGTCACTCGAACACTCGGGTCAGATGTCACTCGAACACTCAAGTCAAACGTCACTCGAACACTCGGGTCAAACGTCACTCGAACACTCGGGTCAAACGTCACTCGAACACTCGGATCAAACGTCACTCGAATACTCAGGGTCAAACGTCACTCGAACGCTCGGGTCAAACGTCACTCGAACACTCGGGTCAAACGTCACTCAAACACTCGGGTCAAACGTCACTCGAACACTCGGGTCAGATGTCACTCGAACACTCGGGTCAGATGTCACTCGAACACTCAGGGTCAAATGTCACTCGAGCACTCGGGTCAGATGTCACTCGAACACTCGGGTCAGATGTCACTCGAACACTCGGGTCAGATGTCACTCGAACACTCGGGTCAGATGTCACTCGAACACTCAGGGTCAAATGTCACTCGAACACTCGGGTCAGATGTCACTCGAACACTCGGGTCAGATGTCACTCGAACACTCGGGGTCAGATGTCACTCGAACACTCGGGTCAAATGTCACTCGAACACTCAGGGTAAAATGTCACTCGAACACTCAGGGTTAAATGTCACTCGAACACTCGGGTCAGATGTCACTCGAACACTCGGGTCAGATGTCACTCGAACACTCAAGTCAGATGTCACTCGAACACTCAGGGTCAAACGTCACTCGAAAACTCGGATCAAACGTCACTCGAATACTCAGTCAGGGTCAAACGTCACTCGAACACTCGGGTCAAACGTCACTCGAACACTCGGGTCAAACGTCACTCGAACACTCAGGTCAAACGTCACTCGAACACTCGGGTCAGACGTCACTCGAACACTCGGGTCAGACGTCACTCGAACACTCGGGGTCAGATGTCACTCGAACACTCGGGTCAGATGTCACTCGAACACTCGGGTCAGATGTCACTCGAACACTCAGGGTCAAATGTCACTCGAACACTCGGGTCAGATGTCACTCGAACACTCGGGTCAGATGTCACTCGAACACTCAGGTCAGATGTCACGCGAACACTCAGGGTCAAATGTCAATCAAACACTCGGGTCAAATGTCACTCAAACACTCAGGGTCAAATGTCACTCGAACACTCGGGTCAGATATCACTCGAACACTCGGGTCAGATATCACTCAAACACTCAGGGTCAAATGTCAATCGAACACTCGGGTCAAATGTCACTCAAACACTCGGGTCAAATGTCACTCGAACACTCAGGGTAAAATGTCACTTGAACACTCGGGTCAAATGTCAATCGAACACTCGGGTCAAATGTTACTCAAACACTCGGGTCAAATGTCACTCGAACACTCGGGTCAGATGTCACTCGAACACTCGGGTCAGATGTCACTCGAACACTCAGGTCAGATGTCACTCGAACACTCAGGGTCAAACGTCACTCGAACACTCGGGTCAAACGTCACTCGAACACTCGGGTCAAACGTCACTCGAAAACTCGGATCAAACGTCACTCGAATACTCAGTCAGGGTCAAACGTCACTCGAACACTCGGGTCAAACGTCACTCGAACACTCGGGTCAAACGTCACTCGAACACTCAGGTCAAACGTCACTCGAACACTCGGGTCAGACGTCACTCGAACACTCGGGTCAGACGTCACTCGAACACTCGGGTCAGATGTCACTCGAACACTCAGGGTCAAATGTCACTCGAACACTCGGGTCAGATGTCACTCGAACACTCGGGTCAGATGTCACTCGAACACTCGGGGTCAGATGTCACTCGAACACTCGGGTCAGATGTCACTCGAACACTCGGGTCAGATGTCACTCGAACACTCAGGTCAGATGTCACGCGAACACTCAGGGTCAAATGTCACTCGAACACTCTGGTCAGATATCACTTGAACACTCGGGTCAAATATCACTCGAACACTCAGGGTCAAATGTCACTCGAACACTCGGGTCAGATATCACTCGAACACTCGGGTCAGATGTCACTCGAACACTCGGGTCAAATGTCACTCGAACACTCGGGTCAGATGTCACTCGAACACTCAGGGTCAAATGTCACTCGAACACTTGGGTTAGATGTCACTCGAACACTCGGGTCAGATGTCACTCGAACACTCGGGTCAGATGTCACTCGAACACTCGGGTCAGATATCACTCGAACACTCAGGGTCAAATGTCACTCGAACACTCGGGTCAGATGACACTCGAACACTCGGGTCAGATGTCACTCGAACACTCGGGTCAGATGTCACTCGAACACTCAGGGTCAAATGTCACTCGAACACTCGGGTCAGATGTCACTCGAACACTCGGGTCAGATGTCACTCGAACACTCGGGGTCAGATGTCACTCGAACACTCGGGTCAGATGTCACTCGAACACTCGGGTCAGATGTCACTCGAACACTCGGGTCAGATGTCACTCGAACACTCAGGGTCAAATGTCACTCGAACACTCGGGTCAGATGTCACTCGAACACTCGGGTCAGATGTCACTCGAACACTCAGGTCAGATGTCACGCGAACACTCAGGGTCAAATGTCACTCGAACACTCTGGTCAGATATCACTTGAACACTCGGGTCAAATATAACTCAAACACTCAGGGTCAAATGTCACTCGAACACTCGGGTCAGATATCACTCGAACACTCGGGTCAGATGTCACTCGAACACTCGGGTCAAATGTCACTCGAACACTCGGTTCAGATGTCACTCGAACACTCAGGGTCAAATGTCACTCGAACACTCGGGTCAGATGACACTCGAACACTCGGGTCAGATGTCACTCGAACACTCTGGTCAGATGTCACTCGAACACTCAGGGTCAAATGTCACTCGAACACTCTGGTCAGATATCACTCGAACACTCGGGTCAAATGTCACTCAAACACTCAGGGTCAAATGTCACTCGAACACTCGGGTCAGATATCACTCGAACACTCGGGTCAGATGTCACTCGAACACTCGGGTCAAATGTCACTCGAACACTCGGTTCAGATGTCACTCGAACACTCAGGGTCAAATGTCACTCGAACACTCAGGGTCAAATGTCACTCGAACACTCGGGTCAGATGACACTCGAACACTCGGGTCAGATGTCACTCGAACACTCTGGTCAGATGTCACTCGAACACTCAGGGTCAAATGTCACTCGAACACTCTGGTCAGATATCACTCGAACACTCGGGTCAAATGTCACTCAAACACTCAGGGTCAAATGTCACTCGAACACTCGGGTCAGATATCACTCGAACACTCGGGTCAGATATCACTCAAACACTCAGGGTCAAATTTCAATCGAACACTCGGGTCAAATGTCACTCAAACACTCGGGTCAAATGTCACTCAAACACTCAGGGTCAAATGTCACTCGAACACTCTGGTCAGATATCACTCGAACACTCGGGTCAGATGTCACTCGAACACTCGGGTCAGATATCACTCGAACACTCAGGGTCAAATGTCACTCGAACACTCGGGTCAGATGACACTCGAACACTCGGGTCAGATGTCACTCGAACACTCTGGTCAGATGTCACTCGAACACTCGGGTCAGATATCACTCGAACACTCGGGTCAGATGTCACTCGAACACTCGGGGTCAGATGTCACTCGAACACTCGGGTCAGATGTCACTCGAACACTCGGGTCAGATGTCACTCGAACACTCAGGTCAGATGTCACGCGAACACTCAGGGTCAAATGTCACTCGAACACTCTGGTCAGATATCACTTGAACACTCGGGTCAAATATCACTCAAACACTCAGGGTCAAATGTCACTCGAACACTCGGGTCAGATATCACTCGAACACTCGGGTCAGATGTCACTCGAACACTCGGGTCAAATGTCACTCGAACACTCGGGTCAGATGTCACTCGAACACTCAGGGTCAAATGTCACTCGAACACTTGGGTCAGATGTCACTCGAACACTCGGGTCAGATGTCACTCGAACACTCGGGTCAGATGTCACTCGAACACTCGGGTCAGATATCACTCGAACACTCAGGGTCAAATGTCACTCGAACACTCGGGTCAGATGACACTCGAACACTCGGGTCAGATGTCACTCGAACACTCGGGTCAGATGTCACTCGAACACTCAGGGTCAAATGTCACTCGAACACTCGGGTCAGATGTCACTCGAACACTCGGGTCAGATGTCACTCGAACACTCGGGGTCAGATGTCACTCGAACACTCGGGTCAGATGTCACTCGAACACTCGGGTCAGATGTCACTCGAACACTCGGGTCAGATGTCACTCGAACACTCAGGGTCAAATGTCACTCGAACACTCGGGTCAGATGTCACTCGAACACTCAGGTCAGATGTCACGCGAACACTCAGGGTCAAATGTCACTCGAACACTCTGGTCAGATATCACTTGAACACTCGGGTCAAATATCACTCAAACACTCAGGGTCAAATGTCACTCGAACACTCGGGTCAGATATCACTCGAACACTCGGGTCAGATGTCACTCGAACACTCGGGTCAAATGTCACTCGAACACTCGGTTCAGATGTCACTCGAACACTCAGGGTCAAATGTCACTCGAACACTCAGGGTCAAATGTCACTCGAACACTCGGGTCAGATGACACTCGAACACTCGGGTCAGATGTCACTCGAACACTCTGGTCAGATGTCACTCGAACACTCAGGGTCAAATGTCACTCGAACACTCTGGTCAGATATCACTCGAACACTCGGGTCAAATGTCACTCAAACACTCAGGGTCAAATGTCACTCGAACACTCGGGTCAGATATCACTCGAACACTCGGGTCAGATATCACTCAAACACTCAGGGTCAAATTTCAATCGAACACTCGGGTCAAATGTCACTCAAACACTCGGGTCAAATGTCACTCAAACACTCAGGGTCAAATGTCACTCGAACACTCGGGTCAGATATCACTCGAACACTCGGGTCAGATGTCACTCGAACACTCGGGTCAGATATCACTCGAACACTCAGGGTCAAATGTCACTCGAACACTCTGGTCAGATATCACTCGAACACTCGGGTCAAATGTCACTCAAACACTCAGGGTCAAATGTCACTCGAACACTCGGGTCAGATATCACTCGAACACTCGGGTCAGATATCACTCAAACACTCAGGGTCAAATGTCAATCGAACACTCGGGTCAAATGTCACTCAAACACTCGGGTCAAATGTCACTCAAACACTCAGGGTCAAATGTCACTCGAACACTCGGGTCAGATATCACTCGAACACTCGGGTCAGATATCACTCAAACACTCAGGGTCAAATGTCAATCGAACACTCGGGTCAAATGTCACTCAAACACTCGGGTCAAATGTCACTCGAACACTCAGGGTAAAATGTCACTCGAACACTCAGGTCAGATGTCACGCGAACACTCAGGGTCAAATGTCACTCGAACACTCTGGTCAGATATCACTTGAACACTCGGGTCAAATATAACTCAAACACTCAGGGTCAAATGTCACTCGAACACTCGGGTCAGATATCACTCGAACACTCGGGTCAGATGTCACTCGAACACTCGGGTCAAATGTCACTCGAACACTCGGTTCAGATGTCACTCGAACACTCAGGGTCAAATGTCACTCGAACACTCAGGGTCAAATGTCACTCGAACACTCGGGTCAGATGACACTCGAACACTCGGGTCAGATGTCACTCGAACACTCTGGTCAGATGTCACTCGAACACTCAGGGTCAAATGTCACTCGAACACTCTGGTCAGATATCACTCGAACACTCGGGTCAAATGTCACTCAAACACTCAGGGTCAAATGTCACTCGAACACTCGGGTCAGATATCACTCGAACACTCGGGTCAGATGTCACTCGAACACTCGGGTCAAATGTCACTCGAACACTCGGTTCAGATGTCACTCGAACACTCAGGGTCAAATGTCACTCGAACACTCAGGGTCAAATGTCACTCGAACACTCGGGTCAGATGACACTCGAACACTCGGGTCAGATGTCACTCGAACACTCTGGTCAGATGTCACTCGAACACTCAGGGTCAAATGTCACTCGAACACTCTGGTCAGATATCACTCGAACACTCGGGTCAAATGTCACTCAAACACTCAGGGTCAAATGTCACTCGAACACTCGGGTCAGATATCACTCGAACACTCGGGTCAGATATCACTCAAACACTCAGGGTCAAATTTCAATCGAACACTCGGGTCAAATGTCACTCAAACACTCGGGTCAAATGTCACTCAAACACTCAGGGTCAAATGTCACTCGAACACTCTGGTCAGATATCACTCGAACACTCGGGTCAGATGTCACTCGAACACTCGGGTCAGATATCACTCGAACACTCAGGGTCAAATGTCACTCGAACACTCGGGTCAGATGACACTCGAACACTCGGGTCAGATGTCACTCGAACACTCTGGTCAGATGTCACTCGAACACTCGGGTCAGATATCACTCGAACACTCGGGTCAGATGTCACTCGAACACTCGGGGTCAGATGTCACTCGAACACTCGGGTCAGATGTCACTCGAACACTCGGGTCAGATGTCACTCGAACACTCAGGTCAGATGTCACGCGAACACTCAGGGTCAAATGTCACTCGAACACTCTGGTCAGATATCACTTGAACACTCGGGTCAAATATCACTCAAACACTCAGGGTCAAATGTCACTCGAACACTCGGGTCAGATATCACTCGAACACTCGGGTCAGATGTCACTCGAACACTCGGGTCAAATGTCACTCGAACACTCGGGTCAGATGTCACTCGAACACTCAGGGTCAACTGTCACTCGAACACTTGGGTCAGATGTCACTCGAACACTCGGGTCAGATGTCACTCGAACACTCGGGTCAGATGTCACTCGAACACTCGGGTCAGATATCACTCGAACACTCAGGGTCAAATGTCACTCGAACACTCGGGTCAGATGACACTCGAACACTCGGGTCAGATGTCACTCGAACACTCGGGTCAGATGTCACTCGAACACTCAGGGTCAAATGTCACTCGAACACTCGGGTCAGATGTCACTCGAACACTCGGGTCAGATGTCACTCGAACACTCGGGGTCAGATGTCACTCGAACACTCGGGTCAGATGTCACTCGAACACTCGGGTCAGATGTCACTCGAACACTCGGGTCAGATGTCACTCGAACACTCAGGGTCAAATGTCACTCGAACACTCGGGTCAGATGTCACTCGAACACTCAGGTCAGATGTCACGCGAACACTCAGGGTCAAATGTCACTCGAACACTCTGGTCAGATATCACTTGAACACTCGGGTCAAATATCACTCAAACACTCAGGGTCAAATGTCACTCGAACACTCGGGTCAGATATCACTCGAACACTCGGGTCAGATGTCACTCGAACACTCGGGTCAAATGTCACTCGAACACTCGGTTCAGATGTCACTCGAACACTCAGGGTCAAATGTCACTCGAACACTCAGGGTCAAATGTCACTCGAACACTCGGGTCAGATGACACTCGAACACTCGGGTCAGATGTCACTCGAACACTCTGGTCAGATGTCACTCGAACACTCAGGGTCAAATGTCACTCGAACACTCTGGTCAGATATCACTCGAACACTCGGGTCAAATGTCACTCAAACACTCAGGGTCAAATGTCACTCGAACACTCGGGTCAGATATCACTCGAACACTCGGGTCAGATATCACTCAAACACTCAGGGTCAAATTTCAATCGAACACTCGGGTCAAATGTCACTCAAACACTCGGGTCAAATGTCACTCAAACACTCAGGGTCAAATGTCACTCGAACACTCGGGTCAGATATCACTCGAACACTCGGGTCAGATGTCACTCGAACACTCGGGTCAGATATCACTCGAACACTCAGGGTCAAATGTCACTCGAACACTCGGGTCAGATGACACTCGAACACTCGGGTCAGATGTCACTCGAACACTCTGGTCAGATGTCACTCGAACACTCAGGGTCAAATGTCACTCGAACACTCTGGTCAGATATCACTCGAACACTCAGGTCAAATGTCACTCAAACACTCAGGGTCAAATGTCACTCGAACACTCGGGTCAGATGTCACTCGAACACTCGGGTCAAATGTCACTCGAACACTCGGGTCAGATGTCACTCGAACACTCAGGGTCAACTGTCACTCGAACACTTGGGTCAGATGTCACTCGAACACTCGGGTCAGATGTCACTCGAACACTCGGGTCAGATGTCACTCGAACACTCGGGTCAGATATCACTCGAACACTCAGGGTCAAATGTCACTCGAACACTCGGGTCAGATGACACTCGAACACTCGGGTCAGATGTCACTCGAACACTCGGGTCAGATGTCACTCGAACACTCAGGGTCAAATGTCACTCGAACACTCGGGTCAGATGTCACTCGAACACTCGGGTCAGATGTCACTCGAACACTCGGGGTCAGATGTCACTCGAACACTCGGGTCAGATGTCACTCGAACACTCGGGTCAGATGTCACTCGAACACTCGGGTCAGATGTCACTCGAACACTCAGGGTCAAATGTCACTCGAACACTCGGGTCAGATGTCACTCGAACACTCAGGTCAGATGTCACGCGAACACTCAGGGTCAAATGTCACTCGAACACTCTGGTCAGATATCACTTGAACACTCGGGTCAAATATCACTCAAACACTCAGGGTCAAATGTCACTCGAACACTCGGGTCAGATATCACTCGAACACTCGGGTCAGATGTCACTCGAACACTCGGGTCAAATGTCACTCGAACACTCGGTTCAGATGTCACTCGAACACTCAGGGTCAAATGTCACTCGAACACTCAGGGTCAAATGTCACTCGAACACTCGGGTCAGATGACACTCGAACACTCGGGTCAGATGTCACTCGAACACTCTGGTCAGATGTCACTCGAACACTCAGGGTCAAATGTCACTCGAACACTCTGGTCAGATATCACTCGAACACTCGGGTCAAATGTCACTCAAACACTCAGGGTCAAATGTCACTCGAACACTCGGGTCAGATATCACTCGAACACTCGGGTCAGATATCACTCAAACACTCAGGGTCAAATTTCAATCGAACACTCGGGTCAAATGTCACTCAAACACTCGGGTCAAATGTCACTCAAACACTCAGGGTCAAATGTCACTCGAACACTCGGGTCAGATATCACTCGAACACTCGGGTCAGATGTCACTCGAACACTCGGGTCAGATATCACTCGAACACTCAGGGTCAAATGTCACTCGAACACTCGGGTCAGATGACACTCGAACACTCGGGTCAGATGTCACTCGAACACTCTGGTCAGATGTCACTCGAACACTCAGGGTCAAATGTCACTCGAACACTCTGGTCAGATATCACTCGAACACTCAGGTCAAATGTCACTCAAACACTCAGGGTCAAATGTCACTCGAACACTCGGGTCAGATATCACTCGAACACTCGGGTCAGATATCACTCAAACACTCAGGGTCAAATGTCAATCGAACACTCGGGTCAAATGTCACTCAAACACTCGGGTCAAATGTCACTCAAACACTCAGGGTCAAATGTCACTCGAACACTCGGGTCAGATATCACTCGAACACTCGGGTCAGATATCACTCAAACACTCAGGGTCAAATGTCAATCGAACACTCGGGTCAAATGTCACTCAAACACTCGGGTCAAATGTCACTCGAACACTCAGGGTAAAATGTCACTCGAACACTCAGGGTAAAATGTCAATCGAACACTCGGGTCAAATGTTACTCAAACACTCGGGTCAAATGTCACTCGAACACTCGGGTCAGATGTCACTCGAACACTCGGGTCATATGTCACTCGAACACTCGGGTCAGATGTCACTCGAACACTCAGGTCAGATGTCACTCGAACACTCAGGGTCAAACGTCACTCAAACACTCGGGTCAAACGTCACTCGAACACCCGGGTCAAACGTCACTCGAAAACTCGGATCAAACGTCACTCGAATACTCAGTCAGGGTCAAACGTCACTCGAACACTCGGGTCAAACGTCACTCGAACACTCGGGTCAAACGTCACTCGAACACTCAGGTCAAACGTCACTCGAACACTCGGGTCAGACGTCACTCGAACACTCGGGTCAGACGTCACTCGAACACTCGGGTCAGACGTCACTCGAACACTCGGGTCAGATGTCACTCGAACACTCGGGTCAAATGTCACTCGAACACTCGGGTCAGATGTCACTCGAACACTCGGGTCAGATGTCACTCGAACACTCGGGTCAAATGTCACTCAAACACTCAGGGTCAAATGTCACTCGAACACTCGGGTCAGATATCACTCGAACACTCGGGTCAGATATCACTCAAACACTCAGGGTCAAATGTCAATTGAACACTCGGGTCAAATGTCACTCAAACACTCGGGTCAAATGTCACTCAAACACTCAGGGTCAAATGTCACTCGAACACTCGGGTCAGATATCACTCGAACACTCGGGTCAGATGTCACTCGAACACTCGGGTCAGATATCACTCGAACACTCAGGGTCAAATGTCACTCGAACACTCGGGTCAGATGACACTCGAACACTCGGGTCAGATGTCACTCGAACACTCTGGTCAGATGTCACTCGAACACTCAGGGTCAAATGTCACTCGAACACTCTGGTCAGATATCACTCGAACACTCGGGTCAAATGTCACTCAAACACTCAGGGTCAAATGTCACTCGAACACTCGGGTCAGATATCACTCGAACACTCGGGTCAGATGTCACTCAAACACTCAGGGTCAAATGTCAATCGAACACTCGGGTCAAATGTCACTCAAACACTCGGGTCAAATGTCACTCAAACACTCAGGGTCAAATGTCACTCGAACACTCGGGTCAGATATCACTCGAACACTCGGGTCAGATATCACTCAAACACTCAGGGTCAAATGTCAATCGAACACTCGGATCAAATGTCACTCAAACACTCGGGTCAAATGTCACTCGAACACTCAGGGTAAAATGTCACTTGAACACTCTGGTCAAATGTCAATCGAACACTCGGGTCATATGTTACTCAAACACTCGGGTCAAATGTC
The DNA here is from genome assembly GCF_026437365.1 of Eucyclogobius newberryi. Classification (NCBI taxonomy): domain Eukaryota; kingdom Metazoa; phylum Chordata; class Actinopteri; order Gobiiformes; family Gobiidae; genus Eucyclogobius; species Eucyclogobius newberryi. Next base: position 19,478,025 of record NW_027316532.1, read on the forward strand.
ACTCGAACACTCAGGGTAAAATGTCACTCGAACACTCGGGTCAGATGTCACTCGAACACTCGGGTCAGATGTCACTCGAACACTCGGGTCAGATGTCACTCGAACACTCAGGTCAGATGTCACTCGAACACTCAGGGTCAAACGTCACTCGAACACTCGGGTCAAACGTCACTCGAACACTCGGGTCAAACGTCACTCGAAAACTCGGATCAAACGTCACTCGAATACTCAGTCAGGGTCAAACGTCACTCGAACACTCGGGTCAAACGTCACTCGAACACTCGGGTCAAACGTCACTCGAACACTCAGGTCAGACGTCACTCGAACACTCGGGTCAGACGTCACTCGAACACTCGGGTCAGACGTCACTCGAACACTCGGGTCAGATGTCACTCGAACACTCAGGGTCAAATGTCACTCGAACACTCGGGTCAGATGTCACTCGAACACTCGGGTCAGATGTCACTCGAACACTCGGGGTCAGATGTCACTCGAACACTCGGGTCAGATGTAACTCGAACACTCGGGTCAGATGTCACTCGAACACTCGGGTCAGATGTCACGCGAACACTCAGGGTCAAATGTCACTCGAACACTCTGGTCAGATATCACTTGAACACTCGGGTCAAATATCACTCAAACACTCAGGGTCAAATGTCACTCGAACACTCGGGTCAGATATCACTCGAACACTCGGGTCAAATGTCACTCGAACACTCGGGTCAGATGTCACTCGAACACTCGGGTCAGATGTCACTCGAACACTCGGGTCAGATGTCACTCGAACACTCGGGTCAGATATCACTCGAACACTCAGGGTCAAATGTCACTCGAACACTCGGGTCAGATGACACTCGAACACTCGGGTCAGATGTCACTCGAACACTCTGGTCAGATGTCACTCGAACACTCAGGGTCAAATGTCACTCGAACACTCGGGTCAGATGTCACTCGAACACTCGGGTCAGATGTCACTCGAACACTCGGGGTCAGATGTCACTCGAACACTCGGGTCAGATGTCACTCGAACACTCGGGTCAGATGTCACTCGAACACTCGGGTCAGATGTCACTCGAACACTCAGGGTCAAATGTCACTCGAACACTCGGGTCAGATGTCACTCGAACACTCGGGTCAGATGTCACTCGAACACTCAGGTCAGATGTCACGCGAACACTCAGGGTCAAATGTCACTCGAACACTCTGGTCAGATATCACTTGAACACTCGGGTCAAATATCACTCAAACACTCAGGGTAAAATGTCAATTGAACACTCGGGTCAGATGTCACTCGAACACTCGGGTCAGATGTCACTCGAACACTCGGGTCAAATGTCACTCGAACACTCGGTTCAGATGTCACTCGAACACTCAGGGTCAAATGTCACTCGAACACTCGGGTCAGATGTCACTCGAACACTCGGGTCAGATGTCACTCGAACACTCGGGTCAGATGTCACTCGAACACTCGGGTCAGATATCACTCGAACACTCAGGGTCAAATGTCACTCGAACACTCGGGTCAGATGACACTCGAACACTCGGGTCAGATGTCACTCGAACACTCTGGTCAGATGTCACTCGAACACTCAGGGTCAAATGTCACTCGAACACTCTGGTCAGATATCACTCGAACACTCGGGTCAAATGTCACTCAAACACTCAGGGTCAAATGTCACTCGAACACTCGGGTCAGATATCACTCGAACACTCGGGTCAGATATCACTCAAACACTCAGGGTCAAATGTCAATCGAACACTCGGGTCAAATGTCACTCAAACACTCGGGTCAAATGTCACTCAAACACTCAGGGTCAAATGTCACTCGAACACTCGGGTCAGATATCACTCGAACACTCGGGTCAGATATCACTCAAACACTCAGGGTCAAATGTCAATCGAACACTCGGGTCAAATGTCACTCAAACACTCGGGTCAAATGTCACTCGAACACTCAGGGTAAAATGTCACTTGAACACTCAGGTCAAATGTCAATCGAACACTCGGGTCAAATGTTACTCAAACACTCGGGTCAAATGTCACTCGAACACTCGGGTCAGATGTCACTCGAACACTCGGGTCAGATGTCACTCGAACACTCGGGTCAGATGTCACTCGAACACTCAGGTCAGATGTCACTCGAACACTCAGGGTCAAACGTCACTCGAACACTCGGGTCAAACGTCACTCAAACACTCGGGTCAAACGTCACTCGAAAACTCGGATCAAACGTCACTCGAATACTCAGTCAGGGTCAAACGTCACTCAAACACTCGGGTCAAATGTCACTCGAACACTCATGGTAAAATGTCACTTGAACACTCGGGTCAAATGTCAATCGAACACTCGGGTCAAACGTTACTCAAACACTCGGGTCAAATGTCACTCGAACACTCTGGTCAGATGACACTCGAACACTCGGGTCAGATGTCACTCGAACACTCTGGTCAGATGTCACTCGAACACTCGGGTCAGATATCACTCGAACACTCGGGTCAGATGTCACTCGAACACTCGGGGTCAGATGTCACTCGAACACTCGGGTCAGATGTCACTCGAACACTCGGGTCAGATGTCACTCGAACACTCAGGTCAGATGTCACGCGAACACTCAGGGTCAAATGTCACTCGAACACTCTGGTCAGATATCACTTGAACACTCGGGTCAAATATCACTCAAACACTCAGGGTCAAATGTCACTCGAACACTCGGGTCAGATATCACTCGAACACTCGGGTCAAACGTCACTCGAAAACTCGGATCAAACGTCACTCGAATACTCAGTCAGGGTCAAACGTCACTCGAACACTCGGGTCAAACGTCACTCGAACACTCGGGTCAAACGTCACTCGAACACTCAGGTCAAACGTCACTCGAACACTCGGGTCAGACGTCACTCGAACACTCGGGTCAGACGTCACTCGAACACTCGGGTCAGACGTCACTCGAACACTCGGGTCAGATGTCACTCGAACACTCAGGGTCAAATGTCACTCGAACACTCGGGTCAGATGTCACTCGAACACTCGGGTCAGATGTCACTCGAACACTCGGGTCAAATGTCACTCAAACACTCAGGGTCAAATGTCACTCGAACACTCGGGTCAGATATCACTCGAACACTCGGGTCAGATATCACTCAAACACTCAGGGTCAAATGTCAATTGAACACTCGGGTCAAATGTCACTCAAACACTCGGGTCAAATGTCACTCAAACACTCAGGGTCAAATGTCACTCGAACACTCGGGTCAGATGACACTCGAACACTCGGGTCAGATGTCACTCGAACACTCTGGTCAGATGTCACTCGAACACTCAGGGTCAAATGTCACTCGAACACTCTGGTCAGATATCACTCGAACACTCGGGTCAAATGTCACTCAAACACTCAGGGTCAAATGTCACTCGAACACTCGGGTCAGATATCACTCGAACACTCGGGTCAGATATCACTCAAACACTCAGGGTCAAATGTCAATCGAACACTCGGGTCAAATGTCACTCAAACACTCGGGTCAAATGTCACTCAAACACTCAGGGTCAAATGTCACTCGAACACTCGGGTCAGATATCACTCGAACACTCGGGTCAGATATCACTCAAACACTCAGGGTCAAATGTCAATCGAACACTCGGATCAAATGTCACTCAAACACTCGGGTCAAATGTCACTCGAACACTCAGGGTAAAATGTCACTTGAACACTCTGGTCAAATGTCAATCGAACACTCGGGTCAAATGTTACTCAAACACTCGGGTCAAATGTCACTCGAACACTCAGGGTAAAATGTCACTCGAACACTCGGGTCAGATGTCACTCGAACACTCGGGTCAGATGTCACTCGAACACTCGGGTCAGATGTCACTCGAACACTCAGGTCAGATGTCACTCGAACACTCAGGGTCAAACGTCACTCGAACACTCGGGTCAAACGTCACTCGAACACTCGGGTCAAACGTCACTCGAAAACTCGGATCAAACGTCACTCGAATACTCAGTCAGGGTCAAACGTCACTCGAACACTCGGGTCAAACGTCACTCGAACACTCGGGTCAAACGTCACTCGAACACTCGGGTCAAATGTTACTCAAACACTCGGGTCAAATGTCACTCGAACACTCAGGGTAAAATGTCACTCGAACACTCGGGTCAGATGTCACTCGAACACTCGGGTCAGATGTCACTCGAACACTCGGGTCAGATGTCACTCGAACACTCAGGTCAGATGTCACGCGAACACTCAGGGTCAAATGTCACTCGAACACTCTGGTCAGATATCACTTGAACACTCGGGTCAAATATCACTCAAACACTCAGGGTCAAATGTCACTCGAACACTCGGGTCAGATATCACTCGAACACTCGGGTCAGATGTCACTCGAACACTCGGGTCAAATGTCACTCGAACACTCGGGTCAGATGTCACTCGAACACTCAGGGTCAAATGTCACTCGAACACTTGGGTCAGATGTCACTCGAACACTCGGGTCAGATGTCACTCGAACACTCGGGTCAGATGTCACTCGAACACTCGGGTCAGATATCACTCGAACACTCAGGGTCAAATGTCACTCGAACACTCGGGTCAGATGACACTCGAACACTCGGGTCAGATGTCACTCGAACACTCGGGTCAGATGTCACTCGAACACTCAGGGTCAAATGTCACTCGAACACTCGGGTCAGATGTCACTCGAACACTCGGGTCAGATGTCACTCGAACACTCGGGGTCAGATGTCACTCGAACACTCGGGTCAGATGTCACTCGAACACTCGGGTCAGATGTCACTCGAACACTCGGGTCAGATGTCACTCGAACACTCAGGGTCAAATGTCACTCGAACACTCGGGTCAGATGTCACTCGAACACTCGGGTCAGATGTCACTCGAACACTCAGGTCAAACGTCACTCGAACACTCAGAGTCAAACGTCACTCGAACACTCGGGTCAAACGTCACTCGAACACTCGGGTCAGATGTCACTCGAACACTCAAGTCAAACGTCACTCGAACACTCGGGTCAAACGTCACTCGAACACTCGGGTCAAACGTCACTCGAACACTCGGATCAAACGTCACTCGAATACTCAGGGTCAAACGTCACTCGAACGCTCGGGTCAAACGTCACTCGAACACTCGGGTCAAACGTCACTCAAACACTCGGGTCAAACGTCACTCGAACACTCGGGTCAGATGTCACTCGAACACTCGGGTCAGATGTCACTCGAACACTCAGGGTCAAATGTCACTCGAGCACTCGGGTCAGATGTCACTCGAACACTCGGGTCAGATGTCACTCGAACACTCGGGTCAGATGTCACTCGAACACTCGGGTCAGATGTCACTCGAACACTCAGGGTCAAATGTCACTCGAACACTCGGGTCAGATGTCACTCGAACACTCGGGTCAGATGTCACTCGAACACTCGGGGTCAGATGTCACTCGAACACTCGGGTCAAATGTCACTCGAACACTCAGGGTAAAATGTCACTCGAACACTCAGGGTTAAATGTCACTCGAACACTCGGGTCAGATGTCACTCGAACACTCGGGTCAGATGTCACTCGAACACTCAAGTCAGATGTCACTCGAACACTCAGGGTCAAACGTCACTCGAAAACTCGGATCAAACGTCACTCGAATACTCAGTCAGGGTCAAACGTCACTCGAACACTCGGGTCAAACGTCACTCGAACACTCGGGTCAAACGTCACTCGAACACTCAGGTCAAACGTCACTCGAACACTCGGGTCAGACGTCACTCGAACACTCGGGTCAGACGTCACTCGAACACTCGGGGTCAGATGTCACTCGAACACTCGGGTCAGATGTCACTCGAACACTCGGGTCAGATGTCACTCGAACACTCAGGGTCAAATGTCACTCGAACACTCGGGTCAGATGTCACTCGAACACTCGGGTCAGATGTCACTCGAACACTCAGGTCAGATGTCACGCGAACACTCAGGGTCAAATGTCAATCAAACACTCGGGTCAAATGTCACTCAAACACTCAGGGTCAAATGTCACTCGAACACTCGGGTCAGATATCACTCGAACACTCGGGTCAGATATCACTCAAACACTCAGGGTCAAATGTCAATCGAACACTCGGGTCAAATGTCACTCAAACACTCGGGTCAAATGTCACTCGAACACTCAGGGTAAAATGTCACTTGAACACTCGGGTCAAATGTCAATCGAACACTCGGGTCAAATGTTACTCAAACACTCGGGTCAAATGTCACTCGAACACTCGGGTCAGATGTCACTCGAACACTCGGGTCAGATGTCACTCGAACACTCAGGTCAGATGTCACTCGAACACTCAGGGTCAAACGTCACTCGAACACTCGGGTCAAACGTCACTCGAACACTCGGGTCAAACGTCACTCGAAAACTCGGATCAAACGTCACTCGAATACTCAGTCAGGGTCAAACGTCACTCGAACACTCGGGTCAAACGTCACTCGAACACTCGGGTCAAACGTCACTCGAACACTCAGGTCAAACGTCACTCGAACACTCGGGTCAGACGTCACTCGAACACTCGGGTCAGACGTCACTCGAACACTCAGGTCAGATGTCACTCGAACACTCAGGGTCAAATGTCACTCGAACACTCGGGTCAGATGTCACTCGAACACTCGGGTCAGATGTCACTCGAACACTCGGGGTCAGATGTCACTCGAACACTCGGGTCAGATGTCACTCGAACACTCGGGTCAGATGTCACTCGAACACTCAGGTCAGATGTCACGCGAACACTCAGGGTCAAATGTCACTCGAACACTCTGGTCAGATATCACTTGAACACTCGGGTCAAATATCACTCGAACACTCAGGGTCAAATGTCACTCGAACACTCGGGTCAGATATCACTCGAACACTCGGGTCAGATGTCACTCGAACACTCGGGTCAAATGTCACTCGAACACTCGGGTCAGATGTCACTCGAACACTCAGGGTCAAATGTCACTCGAACACTTGGGTCAGATGTCACTCGAACACTCGGGTCAGATGTCACTCGAACACTCGGGTCAGATGTCACTCGAACACTCGGGTCAGATATCACTCGAACACTCAGGGTCAAATGTCACTCGAACACTCGGGTCAGATGACACTCGAACACTCGGGTCAGATGTCACTCGAACACTCGGGTCAGATGTCACTCGAACACTCAGGGTCAAATGTCACTCGAACACTCGGGTCAGATGTCACTCGAACACTCGGGTCAGATGTCACTCGAACACTCGGGGTCAGATGTCACTCGAACACTCGGGTCAGATGTCACTCGAACACTCGGGTCAGATGTCACTCGAACACTCGGGTCAGATGTCACTCGAACACTCAGGGTCAAATGTCACTCGAACACTCGGGTCAGATGTCACTCGAACACTCGGGTCAGATGTCACTCGAACACTCAGGTCAGATGTCACGCGAACACTCAGGGTCAAATGTCACTCGAACACTCTGGTCAGATATCACTTGAACACTCGGGTCAAATATAACTCAAACACTCAGGGTCAAATGTCACTCGAACACTCGGGTCAGATATCACTCGAACACTCGGGTCAGATGTCACTCGAACACTCGGGTCAAATGTCACTCGAACACTCGGTTCAGATGTCACTCGAACACTCAGGGTCAAATGTCACTCGAACACTCGGGTCAGATGACACTCGAACACTCGGGTCAGATGTCACTCGAACACTCTGGTCAGATGTCACTCGAACACTCAGGGTCAAATGTCACTCGAACACTCTGGTCAGATATCACTCGAACACTCGGGTCAAATGTCACTCAAAAACTCAGGGTCAAATGTCACTCGAACACTCGGGTCAGATATCACTCGAACACTCGGGTCAGATGTCACTCGAACACTCGGGTCAAATGTCACTCGAACACTCGGTTCAGATGTCACTCGAACACTCAGGGTCAAATGTCACTCGAACACTCAGGGTCAAATGTCACTCGAACACTCGGGTCAGATGACACTCGAACACTCGGGTCAGATGTCACTCGAACACTCTGGTCAGATGTCACTCGAACACTCGGGGTCAGATGTCACTCGAACACTCGGGTCAAATGTCACTCGAACACTCAGGGTAAAATGTCACTCGAACACTCAGGGTTAAATGTCACTCGAACACTCGGGTCAGATGTCACTCGAACACTCGGGTCAGATGTCACTCGAACACTCAAGTCAGATGTCACTCGAACACTCAGGGTCAAACGTCACTCGAAAACTCGGATCAAACGTCACTCGAATACTCAGTCAGGGTCAAACGTCACTCGAACACTCGGGTCAAACGTCACTCGAACACTCGGGTCAAACGTCACTCGAACACTCAGGTCAAACGTCACTCGAACACTCGGGTCAGACGTCACTCGAACACTCGGGTCAGACGTCACTCGAACACTCGGGGTCAGATGTCACTCGAACACTCGGGTCAGATGTCACTCGAACACTCGGGTCAGATGTCACTCGAACACTCAGGGTCAAATGTCACTCGAACACTCGGGTCAGATGTCACTCGAACACTCGGGTCAGATGTCACTCGAACACTCAGGTCAGATGTCACGCGAACACTCAGGGTCAAATGTCAATCAAACACTCGGGTCAAATGTCACTCAAACACTCAGGGTCAAATGTCACTCGAACACTCGGGTCAGATATCACTCGAACACTCGGGTCAGATATCACTCAAACACTCAGGGTCAAATGTCAATCGAACACTCGGGTCAAATGTCACTCAAACACTCGGGTCAAATGTCACTCGAACACTCAGGGTAAAATGTCACTTGAACACTCGGGTCAAATGTCAATCGAACACTCGGGTCAAATGTTACTCAAACACTCGGGTCAAATGTCACTCGAACACTCGGGTCAGATGTCACTCGAACACTCGGGTCAGATGTCACTCGAACACTCAGGTCAGATGTCACTCGAACACTCAGGGTCAAACGTCACTCGAACACTCGGGTCAAACGTCACTCGAACACTCGGGTCAAACGTCACTCGAAAACTCGGATCAAACGTCACTCGAATACTCAGTCAGGGTCAAACGTCACTCGAACACTCGGGTCAAACGTCACTCGAACACTCGGGTCAAACGTCACTCGAACACTCAGGTCAAACGTCACTCGAACACTCGGGTCAGACGTCACTCGAACACTCGGGTCAGACGTCACTCGAACACTCGGGTCAGATGTCACTCGAACACTCAGGGTCAAATGTCACTCGAACACTCGGGTCAGATGTCACTCGAACACTCGGGTCAGATGTCACTCGAACACTCGGGGTCAGATGTCACTCGAACACTCGGGTCAGATGTCACTCGAACACTCGGGTCAGATGTCACTCGAACACTCAGGTCAGATGTCACGCGAACACTCAGGGTCAAATGTCACTCGAACACTCTGGTCAGATATCACTTGAACACTCGGGTCAAATATCACTCGAACACTCAGGGTCAAATGTCACTCGAACACTCGGGTCAGATATCACTCGAACACTCGGGTCAGATGTCACTCGAACACTCGGGTCAAATGTCACTCGAACACTCGGGTCAGATGTCACTCGAACACTCAGGGTCAAATGTCACTCGAACACTTGGGTCAGATGTCACTCGAACACTCGGGTCAGATGTCACTCGAACACTCGGGTCAGATGTCACTCGAACACTCGGGTCAGATATCACTCGAACACTCAGGGTCAAATGTCACTCGAACACTCGGGTCAGATGACACTCGAACACTCGGGTCAGATGTCACTCGAACACTCGGGTCAGATGTCACTCGAACACTCAGGGTCAAATGTCACTCGAACACTCGGGTCAGATGTCACTCGAACACTCGGGTCAGATGTCACTCGAACACTCGGGGTCAGATGTCACTCGAACACTCGGGTCAGATGTCACTCGAACACTCGGGTCAGATGTCACTCGAACACTCGGGTCAGATGTCACTCGAACACTCAGGGTCAAATGTCACTCGAACACTCGGGTCAGATGTCACTCGAACACTCGGGTCAGATGTCACTCGAACACTCAGGTCAGATGTCACGCGAACACTCAGGGTCAAATGTCACTCGAACACTCTGGTCAGATATCACTTGAACACTCGGGTCAAATATAACTCAAACACTCAGGGTCAAATGTCACTCGAACACTCGGGTCAGATATCACTCGAACACTCGGGTCAGATGTCACTCGAACACTCGGGTCAAATGTCACTCGAACACTCGGTTCAGATGTCACTCGAACACTCAGGGTCAAATGTCACTCGAACACTCGGGTCAGATGACACTCGAACACTCGGGTCAGATGTCACTCGAACACTCTGGTCAGATGTCACTCGAACACTCAGGGTCAAATGTCACTCGAACACTCTGGTCAGATATCACTCGAACACTCGGGTCAAATGTCACTCAAAAACTCAGGGTCAAATGTCACTCGAACACTCGGGTCAGATATCACTCGAACACTCGGGTCAGATGTCACTCGAACACTCGGGTCAAATGTCACTCGAACACTCGGTTCAGATGTCACTCGAACACTCAGGGTCAAATGTCACTCGAACACTCAGGGTCAAATGTCACTCGAACACTCGGGTCAGATGACACTCGAACACTCGGGTCAGATGTCACTCGAACACTCTGGTCAGATGTCACTCGAACACTCAGGGTCAAATGTCACTCGAACACTCTGGTCAGATATCACTCGAACACTCGGGTCAAATGTCACTCAAACACTCAGGGTCAAATGTCACTCGAACACTCGGGTCAGATATCACTCGAACACTCGGGTCAGATATCACTCAAACACTCAGGGTCAAATTTCAATCGAACACTCGGGTCAAATGTCACTCAAACACTCGGGTCAAATGTCACTCAAACACTCAGGGTCAAATGTCACTCGAACACTCTGGTCAGATATCACTCGAACACTCGGGTCAGATGTCACTCGAACACTCGGGTCAGATATCACTCGAACACTCAGGGTCAAATGTCACTCGAACACTCGGGTCAGATGACACTCGAACACTCGGGTCAGATGTCACTCGAACACTCTGGTCAGATGTCACTCGAACACTCGGGTCAGATATCACTCGAACACTCGGGTCAGATGTCACTCGAACACTCGGGGTCAGATGTCACTCGAACACTCGGGTCAGATGTCACTCGAACACTCGGGTCAGATGTCACTCGAACACTCAGGTCAGATGTCACGCGAACACTCAGGGTCAAATGTCACTCGAACACTCTGGTCAGATATCACTTGAACACTCGGGTCAAATATCACTCAAACACTCAGGGTCAAATGTCACTCGAACACTCGGGTCAGATATCACTCGAACACTCGGGTCAGATGTCACTCGAACACTCGGGTCAAATGTCACTCGAACACTCGGGTCAGATGTCACTCGAACACTCAGGGTCAAATGTCACTCGAACACTTGGGTCAGATGTCACTCGAACACTCGGGTCAGATGTCACTCGAACACTCGGGTCAGATGTCACTCGAACACTCGGGTCAGATATCACTCGAACACTCAGGGTCAAATGTCACTCGAACACTCGGGTCAGATGACACTCGAACACTCGGGTCAGATGTCACTCGAACACTCGGGTCAGATGTCACTCGAACACTCAGGGTCAAATGTCACTCGAACACTCGGGTCAGATGTCACTCGAACACTCGGGTCAGATGTCACTCGAACACTCGGGGTCAGATGTCACTCGAACACTCGGGTCAGATGTCACTCGAACACTCGGGTCAGATGTCACTCGAACACTCGGGTCAGATGTCACTCGAACACTCAGGGTCAAATGTCACTCGAACACTCGGGTCAGATGTCACTCGAACACTCAGGTCAGATGTCACGCGAACACTCAGGGTCAAATGTCACTCGAACACTCTGGTCAGATATCACTTGAACACTCGGGTCAAATATCACTCAAACACTCAGGGTCAAATGTCACTCGAACACTCGGGTCAGATATCACTCGAACACTCGGGTCAGATGTCACTCGAACACTCGGGTCAAATGTCACTCGAACACTCGGTTCAGATGTCACTCGAACACTCAGGGTCAAATGTCACTCGAACACTCAGGGTCAAATGTCACTCGAACACTCGGGTCAGATGACACTCGAACACTCGGGTCAGATGTCACTCGAACACTCTGGTCAGATGTCACTCGAACACTCAGGGTCAAATGTCACTCGAACACTCTGGTCAGATATCACTCGAACACTCGGGTCAAATGTCACTCAAACACTCAGGGTCAAATGTCACTCGAACACTCGGGTCAGATATCACTCGAACACTCGGGTCAGATATCACTCAAACACTCAGGGTCAAATTTCAATCGAACACTCGGGTCAAATGTCACTCAAACACTCGGGTCAAATGTCACTCAAACACTCAGGGTCAAATGTCACTCGAACACTCGGGTCAGATATCACTCGAACACTCGGGTCAGATGTCACTCGAACACTCGGGTCAGATATCACTCGAACACTCAGGGTCAAATGTCACTCGAACACTCGGGTCAGATGACACTCGAACACTCGGGTCAGATGTCACTCGAACACTCTGGTCAGATGTCACTTGAACACTCAGGGTCAAATGTCACTCGAACACTCTGGTCAGATATCACTCGAACACTCGGGTCAAATGTCACTCGAACACTCATGTTAAAATGTCACTTGAACACTCGGGTCAAATGTCAATCGAACACTCGGGTCAAACGTTACTCAAACACTCGGGTCAAATGTCACTCGAACACTCTGGTCAGATGACACTCGAACACTCGGGTCAGATGTCACTCGAACACTCTGGTCAGATGTCACTCGAACACTCGGGTCAGATATCACTCGAACACTCGGGTCAGATGTCACTCGAACACTCGGGGTCAGATGTCACTCGAACACTCGGGTCAGATGTCACTCGAACACTCGGGTCAGATGTCACTCGAACACTCAGGTCAGATGTCACGCGAACACTCAGGGTCAAATGTCACTCGAACACTCTGGTCAGATATCACTTGAACACTCGGGTCAAATATCACTCAAACACTCAGGGTCAAATGTCACTCGAACACTCGGGTCAGATATCACTCGAACACTCGGGTCAGATGTCACTCGAACACTCGGGTCAAATGTCACTCGAACACTCGGGTCAGATGTCACTCGAACACTCAGGGTCAAATGTCACTCGAACACTTGGGTCAGATGTCACTCGAACACTCGGGTCAGATGTCACTCGAACACTCGGGTCAGATGTCACTCGAACACTCGGGTCAGATATCACTCGAACACTCGGGTCAGATGTCACTCGAACACTCGGGTCAGATGTCACTCGAACACTCAGGGTCAAATGTCACTCGAACACTCGGGTCAGATGTCACTCGAACACTCGGGTCAGATGTCACTCGAACACTCGGGGTCAGATGTCACTCGAACACTCGGGTCAGATGTCACTCGAACACTCGGGTCAGATGTCACTCGAACACTCGGGTCAGATGTCACTCGAACACTCAGGGTCAAATGTCACTCGAACACTCGGGTCAGATGTCACTCGAACACTCGGGTCAGATGTCACTCGAACACTCAGGTCAGATGTCACGCGAACACTCAGGGTCAAATGTCACTCGAACACTCTGGTCAGATATCACTTGAACACTCGGGTCAAATATCACTCAAACACTCAGGGTCAAATGTCACTCGAACACTCGGGTCAGATATCACTCGAACACTCGGGTCAGATGTCACTCGAACACTCGGGTCAAATGTCACTCGAACACTCGGTTCAGATGTCACTCGAACACTCAGGGTCAAATGTCACTCGAACACTCAGGGTCAAATGTCACTCGAACACTCGGGTCAGATGACACTCGAACACTCGGGTCAGATGTCACTCGAACACTCTGGTCAGATGTCACTCGAACACTCTGGTCAGATATCACTCGAACACTCGGGTCAAATGTCACTCAAACACTCAGGGTCAAATGTCACTCGAACACTCGGGTCAGATATCACTCGAACACTCGGGTCAGATATCACTCAAACACTCAGGGTCAAATTTCAATCGAACACTCGGGTCAGATGTCACTCGAACACTCAGGTCAGATGTCACGCGAACACTCAGGGTCAAATGTCACTCGAACACTCTGGTCAGATATCACTTGAACACTCGGGTCAAATATCACTCAAACACTCAGGGTCAAATGTCACTCAAACACTCGGGTCAAATGTCACTCAAACACTCAGGGTCAAATGTCACTCGAACACTCGGGTCAGATATCACTCGAACACTCGGGTCAGATGTCACTCGAACACTCGGGTCAGATATCACTCGAACACTCAGGGTCAAATGTCACTCGAACACTCGGGTCAGATGACACTCGAACACTCGGGTCAGATGTCACTCGAACACTCTGGTCAGATGTCACTTGAACACTCAGGGTCAAATGTCACTCGAACACTCTGGTCAGATATCACTCGAACACTCGGGTCAAATGTCACTCGAACACTCATGGTAAAATGTCACTTGAACACTCGGGTCAAATGTCAATCGAACACTCGGGTCAAACGTTACTCAAACACTCGGGTCAAATGTCACTCGAACACTCTGGTCAGATGACACTCGAACACTCGGGTCAGATGTCACTCGAACACTCTGGTCAGATGTCACTCGAACACTCGGGTCAGATATCACTCGAACACTCGGGTCAGATGTCACTCGAACACTCGGGGTCAGATGTCACTCGAACACTCGGGTCAGATGTCACTCGAACACTCGGGTCAGATGTCACTCGAACACTCAGGTCAGATGTCACGCGAACACTCAGGGTCAAATGTCACTCGAACACTCTGGTCAGATATCACTTGAACACTCGGGTCAAATATCACTCAAACACTCAGGGTCAAATGTCACTCGAACACTCGGGTCAGATATCACTCGAACACTCGGGTCAGATGTCACTCGAACACTCGGGTCAAATGTCACTCGAACACTCGGGTCAGATGTCACTCGAACACTCAGGGTCAAATGTCACTCGAACACTTGGGTCAGATGTCACTCGAACACTCGGGTCAGATGTCACTCGAACACTCGGGTCAGATGTCACTCGAACACTCGGGTCAGATATCACTCGAACACTCGGGTCAGATGTCACTCGAACACTCGGGTCAGATGTCACTCGAACACTCAGGGTCAAATGTCACTCGAACACTCGGGTCAGATGTCACTCGAACACTCGGGTCAGATGTCACTCGAACACTCGGGGTCAGATGTCACTCGAACACTCGGGTCAGATGTCACTCGAACACTCGGGTCAGATGTCACTCGAACACTCGGGTCAGATGTCACTCGAACACTCAGGGTCAAATGTCACTCGAACACTCGGGTCAGATGTCACTCGAACACTCGGGTCAGATGTCACTCGAACACTCAGGTCAGATGTCACGCGAACACTCAGGGTCAAATGTCACTCGAACACTCTGGTCAGATATCACTTGAACACTCGGGTCAAATATCACTCAAACACTCAGGGTCAAATGTCACTCGAACACTCGGGTCAGATATCACTCGAACACTCGGGTCAGATGTCACTCGAACACTCGGGTCAAATGTCACTCGAACACTCGGTTCAGATGTCACTCGAACACTCAGGGTCAAATGTCACTCGAACACTCAGGGTCAAATGTCACTCGAACACTCGGGTCAGATGACACTCGAACACTCGGGTCAGATGTCACTCGAACACTCTGGTCAGATGTCACTCGAACACTCAGGGTCAAATGTCACTCGAACACTCTGGTCAGATATCACTCGAACACTCGGGTCAAATGTCACTCAAACACTCAGGGTCAAATGTCACTCGAACACTCGGGTCAGATATCACTCGAACACTCGGGTCAGATATCACTCAAACACTCAGGGTCAAATTTCAATCGAACACTCGGGTCAAATGTCACTCAAACACTCGGGTCAAATGTCACTCAAACACTCAGGGTCAAATGTCACTCGAACACTCGGGTCAGATATCACTCGAACACTCGGGTCAGATGTCACTCGAACACTCGGGTCAGATATCACTCGAACACTCAGGGTCAAATGTCACTCGAACACTCCGGTCAGATGACACTCGAACACTCGGGTCAGATGTCACTCGAACACTCTGGTCAGATGTCACTCGAACACTCAGGGTCAAATGTCACTCGAACACTCTGGTCAGATATCACTCGAACACTCGGGTCAAATGTCACTCAAACACTCAGGGTCAAATGTCACTCGAACACTCGGGTCAGATATCACTCGAACACTCGGGTCAGATATCACTCAAACACTCAGGGTCAAATGTCAATCGAACACTCGGGTCAAATGTCACTCAAACACTCGGGTCAAATGTCACTCAAACACTCAGGGTCAAATGTCACTCGAACACTCGGGTCAGATATCACTCGAACACTCGGGTCAGATATCACTCAAACACTCAGGGTCAAATGTCAATCGAACACTCGGGTCAAATGTCACTCAAACACTCGGGTCAAATGTCACTCGAACACTCAGGGTAAAATGTCACTTGAACACTCTGGTCAAATGTCAATCGAACACTCGGGTCAAATGTTACTCAAACACTCGTGTCAAATGTCACTCGAACACTCGGGTCAGATGTCACTCGAACACTCGGGTCAGATGTCACTCGAACACTCGAGTCAGATGTCACTCGAACACTCAGGTCAGATGTCACTCGAACACTCAGGGTCAAACGTCACTCAAACACTCGGGTCAAACGTCACTCGAACACTCGGGTCAAACGTCACTCGAAAACTCGGATCAAACGTCACTCGAATACTCAGTCAGGGTCAAACGTCACTCGAACACTCGGGTCAAACGTCACTCGAACACTCGGGTCAAACGTCACTCGAACACTCAGGTCAAACGTCACTCGAACACTCGGGTCAGACGTCACTCGAACACTCGGGTCAGACGTCACTCGAACACTCGGGTCAGACGTCACTCGAACACTCGGGTCAGATGTCACTCGAACACTCAGGGTCAAATGTCACTCGAACACTCGGGTCAGATGTCACTCGAACACTCGGGTCAGATGTCACTCGAACACTCGGGTCAAATGTCACTCAAACACTCAGGGTCAAATGTCACTCGAACACTCGGGTCAGATATCACTCGAACACTCGGGTCAGATATCACTCAAACACTCAGGGTCAAATGTCAATTGAACACTCGGGTCAAATGTCACTCAAACACTCGGGTCAAATGTCACTCAAACACTCATGGTAAAATGTCACTTGAACACTCGGGTCAAATGTCAATCGAACACTCGGGTCAAACGTTACTCAAACACTCGGGTCAAATGTCACTCGAACACTCTGGTCAGATGACACTCGAACACTCGGGTCAGATGTCACTCAAACACTCTGGTCAGATGTTACTCGAACACTCGGGTCAGATATCACTCGAACACTCGGGTCAGATGTCACTCGAACACTCGGGGTCAGATGTCACTCGAACACTCGGGTCAGATGTCACTCGAACACTCGGGTCAGATGTCACTCGAACACTCAGGTCAGATGTCACGCGAACACTCAGGGTCAAATGTCACTCGAACACTCTGGTCAGATATCACTTGAACACTCGGGTCAAATATCACTCAAACACTCAGGGTCAAATGTCACTCGAACACTCGGGTCAGATATCACTCGAACACTCGGGTCAGATGTCACTCGAACACTCGGGTCAAATGTCACTCGAACACTCGGGTCAGATGTCACTCGAACACTCAGGGTCAAATGTCACTCGAACACTTGGGTCAGATGTCACTCGAACACTCGGGTCAGATGTCACTCGAACACTCGGGTCAGATGTCACTCGAACACTCGGGTCAGATATCACTCGAACACTCAGGGTCAAATGTCACTCGAACACTCGGGTCAGATGACACTCGAACACTCGGGTCAGATGTCACTCGAACACTCGGGTCAGATGTCACTCGAACACTCAGGGTCAAATGTCACTCGAACACTCGGGTCAGATGTCACTCGAACACTCGGGTCAGATGTCACTCGAACACTCGGGGTCAGATGTCACTCGAACACTCGGGTCAGATGTCACTCGAACACTCGGGTCAGATGTCACTCGAACACTCGGGTCAGATGTCACTCGAACACTCAGGGTCAAATGTCACTCGAACACTCGGGTCAGATGTCACTCGAACACTCGGGTCAGATGTCACTCGAACACTCAGGTCAGATGTCACGCGAACACTCAGGGTCAAATGTCACTCGAACACTCTGGTCAGATATCACTTGAACACTCGGGTCAAATATCACTCAAACACTCAGGGTCAAATGTCACTCGAACACTCGGGTCAGATATCACTCGAACACTCGGGTCAGATGTCACTCGAACACTCGGGTCAAATGTCACTCGAACACTCGGTTCAGATGTCACTCGAACACTCAGGGTCAAATGTCACTCGAACACTCAGGGTCAAATGTCACTCGAACACTCGGGTCAGATGACACTCGAACACTCGGGTCAGATGTCACTCGAACACTCTGGTCAGATGTCACTCGAACACTCAGGGTCAAATGTCACTCGAACACTCTGGTCAGATATCACTCGAACACTCGGGTCAAATGTCACTCAAACACTCAGGGTCAAATGTCACTCGAACACTCGGGTCAGATATCACTCGAACACTCGGGTCAGATATCACTCAAACACTCAGGGTCAAATTTCAATCGAACACTCGGGTCAAATGTCACTCAAACACTCGGGTCAAATGTCACTCAAACACTCAGGGTCAAATGTCACTCGAACACTCGGGTCAGATATCACTCGAACACTCGGGTCAGATGTCACTCGAACACTCGGGTCAGATATCACTCGAACACTCAGGGTCAAATGTCACTCGAACACTCCGGTCAGATGACACTCGAACACTCGGGTCAGATGTCACTCGAACACTCTGGTCAGATGTCACTCGAACACTCAGGGTCAAATGTCACTCGAACACTCTGGTCAGATATCACTCGAACACTCGGGTCAAATGTCACTCAAACACTCAGGGTCAAATGTCACTCGAACACTCGGGTCAGATATCACTCGAACACTCGGGTCAGATATCACTCAAACACTCAGGGTCAAATGTCAATCGAACACTCGGGTCAAATGTCACTCAAACACTCGGGTCAAATGTCACTCAAACACTCAGGGTCAAATGTCACTCGAACACTCGGGTCAGATATCACTCGAACACTCGGGTCAGATATCACTCAAACACTCAGGGTCAAATGTCAATCGAACACTCGGGTCAAATGTCACTCAAACACTCGGGTCAAATGTCACTCGAACACTCAGGGTAAAATGTCACTTGAACACTCTGGTCAAATGTCACTCGAACACTCGGGTCAGATATCACTCGAACACTCGGGTCAAACGTCACTCGAAAACTCGGATCAAACGTCACTCGAATACTCAGTCAGGGTCAAACGTCACTCGAACACTCGGGTCAAACGTCACTCGAACACTCGGGTCAAACGTCACTCGAACACTCAGGTCAAACGTCACTCGAACACTCGGGTCAGACGTCACTCGAACACTCGGGTCAGACGTCACTCGAACACTCGGGTCAGACGTCACTCGAACACTCGGGTCAGATGTCACTCGAACACTCAGGGTCAAATGTCACTCGAACACTCGGGTCAGATGTCACTCGAACACTCGGGTCAGATGTCACTCGAACACTCGGGTCAAATGTCACTCAAACACTCAGGGTCAAATGTCACTCGAACACTCGGGTCAGATATCACTCGAACACTCGGGTCAGATATCACTCAAACACTCAGGGTCAAATGTCAATTGAACACTCGGGTCAAATGTCACTCAAACACTCGGGTCAAATGTCACTCAAACACTCAGGGTCAAATGTCACTCGAACACTCGGGTCAGATGACACTCGAACACTCGGGTCAGATGTCACTCGAACACTCTGGTCAGATGTCACTCGAACACTCAGGGTCAAATGTCACTCGAACACTCTGGTCAGATATCACTCGAACACTCGGGTCAAATGTCACTCAAACACTCAGGGTCAAATGTCACTCGAACACTCGGGTCAGATATCACTCGAACACTCGGGTCAGATATCACTCAAACACTCAGGGTCAAATGTCAATCGAACACTCGGGTCAAATGTCACTCAAACACTCAGGGTCAAATGTCACTCGAACACTCGGGTCAGATATCACTCGAACACTCGGGTCAGATATCACTCAAACACTCAGGGTCAAATGTCAATCGAACACTCGGGTCAAATGTCACTCAAACACTCGGGTCAAATGTCACTCGAACACTCAGGGTAAAATGTCACTTGAACACTCTGGTCAAATGTCACTCGAACACTCGGGTCAGATATCACTCGAACACTCGGGTCAAACGTCACTCGAAAACTCGGATCAAACGTCACTCGAATACTCAGTCAGGGTCAAACGTCACTCGAACACTCGGGTCAAACGTCACTCGAACACTCGGGTCAAACGTCACTCGAACACTCAGGTCAAACGTCACTCGAACACTCGGGTCAGACGTCACTCGAACACTCGGGTCAGACGTCACTCGAACACTCGGGTCAGACGTCACTCGAACACTCGGGTCAGATGTCACTCGAACACTCAGGGTCAAATGTCACTCGAACACTCGGGTCAGATGTCACTCGAACACTCGGGTCAGATGTCACTCGAACACTCGGGTCAAATGTCACTCAAACACTCAGGGTCAAATGTCACTCGAACACTCGGGTCAGATATCACTCGAACACTCGGGTCAGATATCACTCAAACACTCAGGGTCAAATGTCAATTGAACACTCGGGTCAAATGTCACTCAAACACTCGGGTCAAATGTCACTCAAACACTCAGGGTCAAATGTCACTCGAACACTCGGGTCAGATGACACTCGAACACTCGGGTCAGATGTCACTCGAACACTCTGGTCAGATGTCACTCGAACACTCAGGGTCAAATGTCACTCGAACACTCTGGTCAGATATCACTCGAACACTCGGGTCAAATGTCACTCAAACACTCAGGGTCAAATGTCACTCGAACACTCGGGTCAGATATCACTCGAACACTCGGGTCAGATATCACTCAAACACTCAGGGTCAAATGTCAATCGAACACTCGGGTCAAATGTCACTCAAACACTCGGGTCAAATGTCACTCAAACACTCAGGGTCAAATGTCACTCGAACACTCGGGTCAGATATCACTCGAACACTCGGGTCAGATATCACTCAAACACTCAGGGTCAAATGTCAATCGAACACTCGGATCAAATGTCACTCAAACACTCGGGTCAAATGTCACTCGAACACTCAGGGTAAAATGTCACTTGAACACTCTGGTCAAATGTCAATCGAACACTCGGGTCAAATGTTACTCAAACACTCGGGTCAAATGTCACTCGAACACTCAGGGTAAAATGTCACTCGAACACTCGGGTCAGATGTCACTCGAACACTCGGGTCAGATGTCACTCGAACACTCGGGTCAGATGTCACTCGAACACTCAGGTCAGATGTCACTCGAACACTCAGGGTCAAACGTCACTCGAACACTCGGGTCAAACGTCACTCGAACACTCGGGTCAAACGTCACTCGAAAACTCGGATCAAACGTCACTCGAATACTCAGTCAGGGTCAAACGTCACTCGAACACTCGGGTCAAACGTCACTCGAACACTCGGGTCAAACGTCACTCGAACACTCAGGGTAAAATGTCACTCGAACACTCGGGTCAGATGTCACTCGAACACTCGGGTCAGATGTCACTCGAACACTCGGGTCAGATGTCACTCGAACACTCAGGTCAGATGTCACTCGAACACTCAGGGTCAAACGTCACTCGAACACTCGGGTCAAACGTCACTCGAACACTCGGGTCAAACGTCACTCGAAAACTCGGATCAAACGTCACTCGAATACTCAGTCAGGGTCAAACGTCACTCGAACACTCGGGTCAAACGTCACTCGAACACTCGGGTCAAACGTCACTCGAACACTCGGGTCAAATGTTACTCAAACACTCGGGTCAAATGTCACTCGAACACTCAGGGTAAAATGTCACTCGAACACTCGGGTCAGATGTCACTCGAACACTCGGGTCAGATGTCACTCGAACACTCGGGTCAGATGTCACTCGAACACTCGGGTCAGATGTCACTCGAACACTCAGGTCAGATGTCACGCGAACACTCAGGGTCAAATGTCACTCGAACACTCTGGTCAGATATCACTTGAACACTCGGGTCAAATATCACTCAAACACTCAGGGTCAAATGTCACTCGAACACTCGGGTCAGATATCACTCGAACACTCGGGTCAGATGTCACTCGAACACTCGGGTCAAATGTCACTCGAACACTCGGGTCAGATGTCACTCGAACACTCAGGGTCAAATGTCACTCGAACACTTGGGTCAGATGTCACTCGAACACTCGGGTCAGATGTCACTCGAACACTCGGGTCAGATGTCACTCGAACACTCGGGTCAGATATCACTCGAACACTCAGGGTCAAATGTCACTCGAACACTCGGGTCAGATGACACTCGAACACTCGGGTCAGATGTCACTCGAACACTCGGGTCAGATGTCACTCGAACACTCAGGGTCAAATGTCACTCGAACACTCGGGTCAGATGTCACTCGAACACTCGGGTCAGATGTCACTCGAACACTCGGGGTCAGATGTCACTCGAACACTCGGGTCAGATGTCACTCGAACACTCGGGTCAGATGTCACTCGAACACTCGGGTCAGATGTCACTCGAACACTCAGGGTCAAATGTCACTCGAACACTCGGGTCAGATGTCACTCGAACACTCGGGTCAGATGTCACTCGAACACTCAGGTCAGATGTCACGCGAACACTCAGGGTCAAATGTCACTCGAACACTCTGGTCAGATATCACTTGAACACTCGGGTCAAATATCACTCAAACACTCAGGGTCAAATGTCACTCGAACACTCGGGTCAGATATCACTCGAACACTCGGGTCAGATGTCACTCGAACACTCGGGTCAAATGTCACTCGAACACTCGGTTCAGATGTCACTCGAACACTCAGGGTCAAATGTCACTCGAACACTCAGGGTCAAATGTCACTCGAACACTCGGGTCAGATGACACTCGAACACTCGGGTCAGATGTCACTCGAACACTCTGGTCAGATGTCACTCGAACACTCAGGGTCAAATGTCACTCGAACACTCTGGTCAGATATCACTCGAACACTCGGGTCAAATGTCACTCAAACACTCAGGGTCAAATGTCACTCGAACACTCGGGTCAGATATCACTCGAACACTCGGGTCAGATATCACTCAAACACTCAGGGTCAAATTTCAATCGAACACTCGGGTCAAATGTCACTCAAACACTCGGGTCAAATGTCACTCAAACACTCAGGGTCAAATGTCACTCGAACACTCGGGTCAGATATCACTCGAACACTCGGGTCAGATGTCACTCAAACACTCGGGTCAGATATCACTCGAACACTCAGGGTCAAATGTCACTCGAACACTCCGGTCAGATGACACTCGAACACTCGGGTCAGATGTCACTCGAACACTCTGGTCAGATGTCACTCGAACACTCAGGGTCAAATGTCACTCGAACACTCTGGTCAGATATCACTCGAACACTCGGGTCAAATGTCACTCAAACACTCAGGGTCAAATGTCACTCGAACACTCGGGTCAGATATCACTCGAACACTCGGGTCAGATATCACTCAAACACTCAGGGTCAAATGTCAATCGAACACTCGGGTCAAATGTCACTCAAACACTCGGGTCAAATGTCACTCAAACACTCAGGGTCAAATGTCACTCGAACACTCGGGTCAGATATCACTCGAACACTCGGGTCAGATATCACTCAAACACTCAGGGTCAAATGTCAATCGAACACTCGGGTCAAATGTCACTCAAACACTCGGGTCAAATGTCACTCGAACACTCAGGGTAAAATGTCACTTGAACACTCTGGTCAAATGTCAATCGAACACTCGGGTCAAATGTTACTCAAACACTCGTGTCAAATGTCACTCGAACACTCGGGTCAGATGTCACTCGAACACTCGGGTCAGATGTCACTCGAACACTCGGGTCAGATGTCACTCGAACACTCGGGTCAGATGTCACTCGAACACTCAGGGTCAAACGTCACTCAAACACTCGGGTCAAACGTCACTCGAACACTCGGGTCAAACGTCACTCGAAAACTCGGATCAAACGTCACTCGAATACTCAGTCAGGGTCAAACGTCACTCGAACACTCGGGTCAAACGTCACTCGAACACTCGGGTCAAACGTCACTCGAACACTCAGGTCAAACGTCACTCGAACACTCGGGTCAGACGTCACTCGAACACTCGGGTCAGACGTCACTCGAACACTCGGGTCAGACGTCACTCGAACACTCGGGTCAGATGTCACTCGAACACTCAGGGTCAAATGTCACTCGAACACTCGGGTCAGATGTCACTCGAACACTCGGGTCAGATGTCACTCGAACACTCGGGTCAAATGTCACTCAAACACTCAGGGTCAAATGTCACTCGAACACTCGGGTCAGATATCACTCGAACACTCGGGTCAGATATCACTCAAACACTCAGGGTCAAATGTCAATTGAACACTCGGGTCAAATGTCACTCAAACACTCGGGTCAAATGTCACTCAAACACTCAGGGTCAAATGTCACTCGAACACTCGGGTCAGATGACACTCGAACACTCGGGTCAGATGTCACTCGAACACTCTGGTCAGATGTCACTCGAACACTCAGGGTCAAATGTCACTCGAACACTCTGGTCAGATATCACTCGAACACTCGGGTCAAATGTCACTCAAACACTCAGGGTCAAATGTCACTCGAACACTCGGGTCAGATATCACTCGAACACTCGGGTCAGATATCACTCAAACACTCAGGGTCAAATGTCAATCGAACACTCGGATCAAATTTCACTCAAACACTCGGGTCAAATGTCACTCGAACACTCAGGGTAAAATGTCACTTGAACACTCTGGTCAAATGTCAATCGAACACTCGGGTCAAATGTTACTCAAACACTCGGGTCAAATGTCACTCGAACACTCAGGGTAAAATGTCACTCGAACACTCGGGTCAGATGTCACTCGAACACTCGGGTCAGATGTCACTCGAACACTCGGGTCAGATGTCACTCGAACACTCAGGTCAGATGTCACTCGAACACTCAGGGTCAAACGTCACTCGAACACTCGGGTCAAACGTCACTCGAACACTCGGGTCAAACGTCACTCGAAAACTCGGATCAAACGTCACTCGAATACTCAGTCAGGGTCAAACGTCACTCGAACACTCGGGTCAAACGTCACTCGAACACTCGGGTCAAACGTCACTCGAACACTCAGGTCAAACGTCACTCGAACACTCGGGTCAGACGTCACTCGAACACTCGGGTCAGACGTCACTCGAACACTCGGGTCAGACGTCACTCGAACACTCGGGTCAGATGTCACTCGAACACTCAGGGTCAAATGTCACTCGAACACTCGGGTCAGATGTCACTCGAACACTCGGGTCAGATGTCACTCGAACACTCGGGGTCAGATGTCACTCGAACACTCGGGTCAGATGTCACTCGAACACTCGGGTCAGATGTCACTCGAACACTCGGGTCAGATGTCACGCGAACACTCAGGGTCAAATGTCACTCGAACACTCTGGTCAGATATCACTTGAACACTCGGGTCAAATATCACTCAAACACTCAGGGTCAAATGTCACTCGAACACTCGGGTCAGATATCACTCGAACACTCGGGTCAGATGTCACTCGAACACTCGGGTCAAATGTCACTCGAACACTCGGGTCAGATGTCACTCGAACACTCAGGGTCAAATGTCACTCGAACACTCGGGTCAGATGTCACTCGAACACTCGGGTCAGATGTCACTCGAACACTCGGGTCAGATGTCACTCGAACACTCGGGTCAGATATCACTCGAACACTCAGGGTCAAATGTCACTCGAACACTCGGGTCAGATGACACTCGAACACTCGGGTCAGATGTCACTCGAACACTCTGGTCAGATGTCACTCGAACACTCAGGGTCAAATGTCACTCGAACACTCGGGTCAGATGTCACTCGAACACTCGGGTCAGATGTCACTCGAACACTCGGGGTCAGATGTCACTCGAACACTCGGGTCAGATGTCACTCGAACACTCGGGTCAGATGTCACTCGAACACTCGGGTCAGATGTCACTCGAACATTCAGGGTCAAATGTCACTCGAACACTCGGGTCAGATGTCACTCGAACACTCGGGTCAGATGTCACTCGAACACTCAGGTCAGATGTCACGCGAACACTCAGGGTCAAATGTCACTCGAACACTCTGGTCAGATATCACTTGAACACTCGGGTCAAATATCACTCAAACACTCAGGGTAAAATGTCAATTGAACACTCGGGTCAGATGTCACTCGAACACTCGGGTCAGATGTCACTCGAACACTCGGGTCAAATGTCACTCGAACACTCGGTTCAGATGTCACTCGAACACTCAGGGTCAAATGTCACTCGAACACTCGGGTCAGATGTCACTCGAACACTCGGGTCAGATGTCACTCGAACACTCGGGTCAGATGTCACTCGAACACTCGGGTCAGATATCACTCGAACACTCAGGGTCAAATGTCACTCGAACACTCGGGTCAGATGACACTCGAACACTCGGGTCAGATGTCACTCGAACACTCTGGTCAGATGTCACTCGAACACTCAGGGTCAAATGTCACTCGAACACTCTGGTCAGATATCACTCGAACACTCGGGTCAAATGTCACTCAAACACTCAGGGTCAAATGTCACTCGAACACTCGGGTCAGATATCACTCGAACACTCGGGTCAGATATCACTCAAACACTCAGGGTCAAATATCAATCGAACACTCGGGTCAAATGTCACTCAAACACTCGGGTCAAATGTCACTCAAACACTCAGGGTCAAATGTCACTCGAACACTCGGGTCAGATATCACTCGAACACTCGGGTCAGATATCACTCAAACACTCAGGGTCAAATGTCAATCGAACACTCGGGTCAAATGTCACTCAAACACTCGGGTCAAATGTCACTCGAACACTCAGGGTAAAATGTCACTTGAACACTCAGGTCAAATGTCAATCGAACACTCGGGTCAAATGTTACTCAAACACTCGGGTCAAATGTCACTCGAACACTCAGGGTAAAATGTCACTCGAACACTCGGGTCAGATGTCACTCGAACACTCGGGTCAGATGTCACTCGAACACTCGGGTCAGATGTCACTCGAACACTCAGGTCAGATGTCACTCGAACACTCAGGGTCAAACGTCACTCGAACACTCGGGTCAAACGTCACTCAAACACTCGGGTCAAACGTCACTCGAAAACTCGGATCAAACATCACTCGAATACTCAGTCAGGGTCAAACGTCACTCAAACACTCGGGTCAAATGTCACTCGAACACTCATGGTAAAATGTCACTTGAACACTCGGGTCAAATGTCAATCGAACACTCGGGTCAAATGTTACTCAAACACTCGGGTCAAATGTCACTCGAACACTCAGGGTAAAATGTCACTCGAACACTCGGGTCAGATGTCACTCGAACACTCGGGTCAGATGTCACTCGAACACTCGGGTCAGATGTCACTCGAACACTCAGGTCAGATGTCACTCGAACACTCAGGGTCAAACGTCACTCGAACACTCGGGTCAAACGTCACTCGAACACTCGGGTCAAACGTCACTCGAAAACTCGGATCAAACGTCACTCGAATACTCAGTCAGGGTCAAATGTCACTCGAACACTCGGGTCAAACGTCACTCGAACACTCGGGTCAAACGTCACTCGAACACTCAGGTCAAACGTCACTCGAACACTCGGGTCAGACGTCACTCGAACACTCGGGTCAGACGTCACTCGAACACTCGGGTCAGACGTCACTCGAACACTCGGGTCAGATGTCACTCGAACACTCAGGGTCAAATGTCACTCGAACACTCGGGTCAGATGTCACTCGAACACTCGGGTCAGATGTCACTCGAACACTCGGGGTCAGATGTCACTCGAACACTCGGGTCAGATGTCACTCGAACACTCGGGTCAGATGTCACTCGAACACTCAGGGTCAAATGTCACTCGAACACTCGGGTCAGATGTCACTCGAACACTCGGTTCAGATGTCACTCGAACACTCAGGGTCAAATGTCACTCGAACACTCGGGTCAGATGTCACTCGAACACTCGGGTCAGATGTCACTCGAACACTCGGGTCAGATGTCACTCGAACACTCGGGTCAGATATCACTCGAACACTCAGGGTCAAATGTCACTCGAACACTCGGGTCAGATGACACTCGAACACTCGGGTCAGATGTCACTCGAACACTCTGGTCAGATGTCACTCGAACACTCAGGGTCAAATGTCACTCGAACACTCTGGTCAGATGTCACTCGAACACTCAGGGTCAAATGTCACTCGAACACTCGGGTCAGATGTCACTCGAACACTCGGGTCAGATGTCACTCGAACACTCGGGTCAGATGTCACTCGAACACTCGGGTCAGATATCACTCGAACACTCAGGGTCAAATGTCACTCGAACACTCGGGTCAGATGACACTCGAACACTCGGGTCAGATGTCACTCGAACACTCTGGTCAGATGTCACTCGAACACTCAGGGTCAAATGTCACTCGAACACTCTGGTCAGATATCACTCGAACACTCGGGTCAAATGTCACTCAAACACTCAGGGTCAAATGTCACTCGAACACTCGGGTCAGATATCACTCGAACACTCGGGTCAGATATCACTCAAACACTCAGGGTCAAATGTCAATCAAACACTCGGGTCAAATGTCACTCAAACACTCGGGTCAAATGTCACTCAAACACTCAGGGTCAAATGTCACTCGAACACTCGGGTCAGATATCACTCGAACACTCGGGTCAGATATCACTCAAACACTCAGGGTCAAATGTCAATCGAACACTCGGGTCAAATGTTACTCAAACACTCGGGTCAAATGTCACTCGAACACTCAGGGTAAAACGTCACTCGAACACTCGGGTCAGATGTCACTCGAACACTCGGGTCAGATGTCACTCGAACACTCGGGTCAGATGTCACTCGAACACTCAGGTCAGATGTCACTCGAACACTCAGGGTCAAACGTCACTCGAACACTCGGGTCAAACGTCACTCGAACACTCGGGTCAAACGTCACTCGAAAACTCGGATCAAACGTCACTCGAATACTCAGTCAGGGTCAAACGTCACTCGAACACTCGGGTCAAACGTCACTCGAACACTCGGGTCAAACGTCACTCGAACACTCAGGTCAAACGTCACTCGAACACTCGGGTCAGACGTCACTCGAACACTCAGGTCAAACGTCACTCGAACACTCGGGTCAGACGTCACTCGAACACTCGGGTCAGACGTCACTCGAACACTCGGGTCAGACGTCACTCGAACACTCGGGTCAGATGTCACTCGAACACTCAGGGTCAAATGTCACTCGAACACTCGGGTCAGATGTCACTCGAACACTCGGGTCAGATGTCACTCGAACACTCGGGGTCAGATGTCACTCGAACACTCGGGTCAGATGTCACTCGAACACTCGGGTCAGATGTCACTCGAACACTCAGGGTCAAATGTCACTCGAACACTCGGGTCAGATGTCACTCGAACACTCGGGTCAGATGTCACTCGAACACTCAGGTCAGATGTCACGCGAACACTCAGGGTCAAATGTCACTCGAACACTCTGGTCAGATATCACTTGAACACTCGGGTCAAATATCACTCAAACACTCAGGGTCAAATGTCACTCGAACACTCGGGTCAGATATCACTCGAACACTCGGGTCAGATATCACTCAAACACTCAGGGTCAAATGTCACTCAAACACTCGGGTCAAATGTCACTCGAACACTCAGGGTAAAATGTCACTTGAACACTCAGGGTCAAATGTCACTCGAACACTCGGGTCAAATATCACTCGAACACTCGGGTCAAATGTCACTCAAACACTCAGGGTCAAATGTCAATCGAACACTCGGGTCAAATGTCAATCGAATACTCGGGTCAAATGTCACTCAAACACTCGGGTCAAATGTCACTCGAACACTCGGGTCAAATATCACTCGAACACTCGGGTCAAATGTCACTCAAACACTCAGGGTCAAATGTCAATCGAACACTCGGGTCCAATGTCACTCGAACACTTGGGTCAAATGTCACTCGAACACTCAGGGTAAAATGTCACTCGAACACTCAGGGTCAGATGTCACTCGAACACTCGGGTCAAATATCACTCGAACACTCGGGTCAAATGTCACTCAAACACTCAGGGTCAAATGTCAATCGAACACTCGGGTCAAATGTCACTCGAACACTCGGGTCAGATGTCACTCAAACACTCAGGTCAGATGTCACGCGCACACTCAGGGTCAAATGTCACTCGAACACTCTGGTCAGATATCACTTGAACACTCGGGTCAAATATCACTCAAACACTCATGGTCAAATGTCACTCGAACACTCGGGTCAGATATCACTCGAACACTCGGGTCAGATATCACTCAAACACTCAGGGTCAAATGTCACTCAAACACTCGGGTCAAATGTCACTCGAACACTCAGGGTAAAATGTCACTTGAACACTCAGGGTCAAATGTCACTCGAACACTCGGGTCAAATATCACTCGAACACTCGGGTCAAATGTCACTCAAACACTCAGGGTCAAATGTCAATCGAACACTCGGGTCAAATGTCAATCGAATACTCGGGTCAAATGTCACTCAAACACTCGGGCCAAATGTCACTCGAACACTCGGGTCAAATATCACTCTAACACTCGGGTCAAATGTCACTCAAACACTCAGGGTCAAATGTCAATCGAACACTCGGGTCCAATGTCACTCGAACACTCAGGGTCAGATGTCACTCGAACACTTGGGTCAAATGTCACTCAAACACTTGGGTCAAATGTCACTCGAACACTTGGGTCAAATGTCACTCGAACACTTGGGTCAAATGTCACTCGAACACTCAGGGTAAAATGTCACTTGAACACTCAGAGCTTGATATGGGGAGTGATGCAGCTCTTGTTCATTGTTCATTGGTACAAAGGTAAACATAGTTACAAAGGTAAAATTATCCACAAGACGAGTTATAAAACAGTTAAATGAACATGCAGAACACAATAACATTATGTACAGAAAATTCACTTGTGGACAAAGTCTGATGAACCAGATGATTTTTTATTAAAACCACAGAGTCTGTTTAGCCTTTTAGCTTTTGTCTCTCTCCGAGTTCATTTAAATCCAAAGGAAGTCATTCGATGGAAAAGTTCTTTCCAATGTTCAAAGTGTCTTTGCTCCTGCAGAGATCATAAATCTCCACGTGGACTGTTAGCTGATAACACCGTAGCCCGCATTCCTGTCACCATGGCAACATGAAGAGGTCATCTACATATCCTCCAGTGCCTTAGAAAAGCATGAACAAAGTGAACAAACAGGTCGAAGGATCAATTCCTGCTCAGACCCAGTTCTGTCGTAGAGTGTGAATGTGATGAATGAATGATTGACAGTGGAAGGTCAAAATGTCACATTTATGGCATATCTGCCTCGAGTGCCTTGGGTTAATGCTTCTCCCACAGCTCGGAACTCTCTGCAATCTGAACTGAATTTGTGTGAACTGGTGAACTGAAAGCGCTATTTTGAAAAACAAAAAGCGAATGAAACTCGTCTGTGCTTTTAAAGGAACCAAACGTGTAAACGTTTTTTATAATTATACGTTTTCCATTTCAGTGCAGGTCGCCCTCAAAAAGGAGTTTTCGATGAAAGACAGACGTTTTCTTTGGATTATATGTGGCTTAAATGTCTTTTGCTGCATTTTCTGGCCATGTTCCATTCTGTGTGTTTTTCCGTTCAATCTCAAAAAGTTTTTACTCTGTTAAATAAAGGTTTATATAACATTTAAACTTAAACAAGTATAAGGCCGAGAAGAGAAGACGAGTGATAAGATCGACCCGAGGATGTTAAAGTGCCCCCTACAGGCTGGACAACTCATTGAGCTAAAATGCAGTTAAGATAAATATATTTAAAATTTTGCTAAAAAATATATTTTTTAAAATCACAGAATATCGCATTTTTTTTAGGTTTTATTTCACTTCCTGTTTGTAATTGATGACATCACACTAGGAAATTACCCAGCAAACACTGGGCCAAAACTTATTTTTTTATTTGACAAATAAAAACATATGTGAGAGACTTTATTTGGTTGAATTAATGTTTAGAGAGTTAAAAAGTAGTTTATTTTATGTAAATTCAGCATAAACTGGAACGAGTCACTGGTGTGATGTCACTTCCTGTCATTTTCTACAGATTTTTGAACGTTTTTTCCACAAATACCTGCTCGATTGGTGTAAAACTATAATCTATATGTACGACAGGTATAAATACACCAAATAAAGTCAAAATACAATCATAAAAACCTGTCATACGCCCTTTAACTGAGCTGAGCAGAACACGTGAGCGAGTCGTGTACACCGTCGTTGCACAGGTTTGTTGTTTTTCTCACCCGCCTCCTCCCATCCTCTGTTCCTCTCTCGCCTCGACTCATTGTCTTTGCACCTCTAGGTTCATCCCGTTTCCACTTCCTCACTTTCCTGTCATCCAAACTTCCTTTTACAGCCACCCAAAACCCTGAGATTTCAGAATCAGCTAATTCTTTGTTTCAAGCGTTGCAAAGATTTAAGACGTTCAAATATGTTAAAGGGCTCATGACAGGTTTTTACCATTTTCTAATGTTGACTTTACATGGTGTGTTTATACCTGTTATAAATTATAGTTTTACACCAATCGAGCGGGTATTTGTGGAAAAAACGCAGAAAAATCTATAGAAAATGACAGGAAGTGACATCACACCAGGGACACTCATTCCAGTCAAATTTTATGCAGGATTTACACAAAGAAACAACCTTTTTGACTCTTTAAACATGAATTCAACTAAATAAAGTCGCTCTCATATATTTTTATTTGCCAAATAAAATAATCGTGACATTAGTGTTTTGGCCCAGTGTTTGCTGGGTAATCTCCTAGTGTGATGTCATCAATTACAAACAGGAAGTGAAATTATAAACCCAAAAAATGTGCTATTCTGTGATAACATTTTTAGATTTGTAGCAAAATTTGAAATATAAATATCTCAACTGCATTTTGGTTCAATGAGTCAGCCGACCTGTAGGGGGCGCTTTAAAATAGTAAATAGTAGTACTTTAAAAACACAAAAAGAATAGTGGAAGAGTTTGGAAGTAAGTAAATTTAACACACCTTATGACTTAAACTTAAACTTAGACCAAACCAAATGTAGTGCTGCGTAGTTTATCGCAATATTGGCCATATTTTCAGTGTTAAGGCCTAAATTAGCCTTGATTAGCCTTGGTTTTTTACACAGTTTGACAAGTAAATTAAGGCGTGTACATTTTGTTGAGAAAACTGGTGGTGGTAGATGTGAAGAGAAGGTGGAGGATGAGGGGAATGCAGAGGAGGAGCAGGGGAGGTGGTGGGTCGCAGTACGGTTTGAGCGGTCGAGCCATCTGCCTGAGCGCTTAAATGCGACCGCCTGGGTGCTGATTGGGAGCGGGGAGGAGTGACTTGAGAGCGTTGATTGGGGATGAGGAGCAGGTGTAGGGGCCATGATGCAGACGTCCCCTGACCTTTCACCCTCCTTCTTGGCCGGGAAAAACTGCATAACCTCTTTGGGATAAGCGCAGAAACCTGGGAGAGTCCATGGTGAAGTGAGGGATCTGACTCTCAGACGGACAGGCGGGCGCCCGCTTGAGTGCGATGATGGCGCTGGGGAGAGGGGTCCTGCCATGGTGACCGACGCCCGGACTGGGTGCGTTGGTTGAGTTAGGTCTTCCAGGCTGAATTTACGCAGGCTTCATTATCGCTATTGCAGTACTTTACAGCACTATTACCCAATACATTTTTCTGTCATTAATCCAGAAACAGTTTGTACTCTCTAATGACGTCATCTTTCATGACAATAGATTTTACTGCGTTTCCACGGCGACATGGCGGCACCATCGTCTGTGTGCGCAGGGCGGAGTGTTTGGTTTTCTCCATTTGTCACATTCTTAGTACGTGTTAGTGGAGGATTTATTGTCATTCACATAATCATTAGTCGACAATAATAAAGCTGTGAACTCATAACGTCGGTGCTATTTTTGGACCGAGCGGAATCCACGACGACGACGGAACATTCTCTGTGTGTCTGTGCCTTTGTCAAACTGTGGTGCTGGTGATTGTTATGATGCAAAAAGACATTCGCTCTTGTCAATAACAATAATTGATACAAAAAAATCCCTGGTAAAAATACATTGAGATATTAAATCATTAATTTGGATTTAATATACTCTAACTCTTCTTTTTCTCTCTTTTTTTTAATGCCATTCTCTTATTTTCTAATTCTATTCCTTTTCTTACCCTTTGAAAGAAAATGTATTTTATTTATTTTATTTATTTATTACTGCTGGGCCATTTGACCGCGCCGCGGCTCTGTAGCCACGGCCAAAAAGAAAAGGAAAAAAAAAGTCAAACTTCAAGTCCGGCTGCAACTAATTATTTTACGATGGATTATTTATCATTATTATTTATTTGTATTTGTCCAACAGTCAAACGATTATTTCTATTGAACACTGAGACTTTTAGAATACATTATCAACCAAATAAAGGTCAAAATAAGCTTTACTTCTAGATAGAGATGTTACAAATAAAATGTCAATAAGAATAATTGACAAAAATCCTTAGTGACAAATACATTGAGATATAATTTTTTCCCAATAACAATAATCAACAAAAAATCATAATCACGGGAATAAACTGAATGCATTTGTGTTGATGAACTGCATCTGAATCTGACATGTCTCGACAGGAGTTGGGCGAGCGCGGTAAAGCGGCGTTCTACGAAGGGCACGTGGCCAAAGCCGTGGTGGACGTGGTCAGGGAGAACGGCGGAGTGTTGACGGAGGCGGACCTGAAGAGCCACAGGAGCGAGGTCATCCGTCCAATCAGCTTCCAGTACCAGGTCTGCACGGAGGCTGATGAGTTCATGTTCAGAGCCTAAAAACATACAAATCTGCTATTTCCCTTTTGTGATCAGACTTTATACCGTATTTTCCAGAGTATAAGTCGCACCAGCCAAAAATTGGACAATAGAGAAGAAAAAAAACATATATAAGTCGTACTGGAGTATAAGTCGCAGTTTTGGGGAAATTTATTTGACAAAATCCAAGAGCAAGAACAGACATTTCATCTTGAAATGCAGTTTAAAATAATAACAGATTAGAGAACAATGGTGAATAGGTGCACGTATGCTAACGCTAACACCTTCAGCTACATGACGCACAAACAACGAACTGTGGTAAGTGTCTGGTATGGTATTAACAGTTATTCAGATAACTATAGCATAAAGAACATGCTAACAAGTTTACCAAAGCATCAGTATTACCCCAAATCACTAAATCCATTGAATTCTTCTTCCTCTGTGTCACTTCTAAACAACTCCACAAACTCCAGAGGTAGAGGAAGTACAGATTCTTCTTCTGCGTCGCTTAGAGCATAGAGCGCCCTCTTGTGGTTGTCAGTGTGAAAATTAACGAAAAATATCACATGTAAGTCGCACCCCGGCCAAAACTATGAAAAAAGGTGCGACTTATAGTCCGCAAAATACGGTATTTGTTAAGAAGGTGCAGCATGACAGCGGCTAACCCAGTGTGACGTGGGCGTGTTTGCCGTGTGTGTGTCCAGGGCGTGACTCTGTGGGAACCGCCCCCGAACGGTCAGGGCTTGGCCGCTCTGCTACTGCTCAACATCCTGGACAACTTCCCCCTCAAAGGTCAGGCAGAGAACACCAGGCTCATAATAATAATAATAATAATAATATAGCCGCAAGCGGCAATGATCGGCCCTCGCCACGCCGCCGCCACACCGCCGCCACGCCGCAAGAGGAGGGGGCGCTAACGCGCCCCAATTGTCCTTTTATTACGCCTACTGCTGAATCTGTGACGCTGTCACATCTTCTCCCCTTTGTTTTACCATCAAAAAGCAATTCTATTTTGAATTCTTGGCAAAATGTGCGGCTTTGCCGCACAGACACCGTGACTCTTTGAATAAAAATGTGAATAACTTTTGACGGTTCACCCCTGAAGATGAGTCTCACCAAATTTCAGGTTAATAGGGCTAACGCCCTGGGAGGAGTTTGTGAAAGTCTAAAGTGTAAACATGTTCTGGCGATTTCCCCATTGGAATAACATGGGAGGTTTTGGTCATCGCTACGGCAACGCCATAACAATTATGATATGGGTCTCATTGACTTTTTTGATGGGGCCAAAATTGAGTTGTGTGTCAAATTTCATAAAATTTCGCAAAACTAAACATTTAACCTCCATATAAAATCTGTAGGGGGCGCTGTGGTGCCAAATTAATCTATTTCACTTCAAGTACGTTTAGCGCAAAGAGTTTAACAACTGATTCTAATTTGACGCAATTCGGACTTTATCTGCGCAAACGGCAGAAATGTTAAATTTGGGAGATTTCTGAAATTCTAGCTACAGTTTGCGGCTTCGCCGCACAGAGACCGTGACAGGTATCAATGTAATTTCGATAACTTTTGATGTCCCACTCCTCAGTGGCATTTTAACCAAATTTCAGCTTTTTAGGGCCACCGCCCTGGGAGGAGTTTGTAAAAGTAAGACGTTTGGAAAAACTCCGAAGTCATGTTTAGCCATTTTTGAACCAATATGGCCAACATTTGGTTGGGCGGACGGCGTTGCCGTAATAATATTTTTTACTTCTCTTGTCACCATCTACCTCTGCGCCAAATTTCATGATTCTACGATAAGATTTTTTTTGGGTCATTTTCTATCTTAATGCATTTTTGGTACATTTGAGGGCGCTGACGCGCCAATTTTTTAAATTTTAGAAAAGGGAGATAGCCAGAATGTAGAGAGGCACGATTTTTAGAGGTGTGTAAATTTTTGTGACTTTCACTGGGTGAAAAATAGGGGGGTTGGTCCCGAGAAGAAGAAGAAGAAGAAGAAGAAGAAGAAGAAGAAGAAGAAGAAGAAGAAGAAGAAGAAGAAGAAGAAGAAGAAGAAGAAGAAGAAGAAGAAGAAGAAGAAGAAGAAGAAGAAGAAGAAGAAGAAGAAGAAGAAGAAGAAGAAGAAGAAGATTTTGAGTGGGCTCCGCCCACTTTGTGTTTTTGGCCCTCTATACAGTAATAATGTTCAATTTTTGCATTACATGCTTATATGCACGGAACATGCAAGAGATGGGGAACGTATTCGTGAGCTACTTAGCGCAAATGAGTGCTTTAAATGTCGTGCGGTCGTCATCCCAATGTAAAGTGCTCGTTTAGTGCGAACTTTTGCACGGGCTTCGCCCGTTTACAACGGTAATGTTCCATTTTCCTACAACTAATTAGTATGCACGGGGCGTGCATGAGTGGAGGAGTGCGTTAGTGAGTGTTTGGAAGTGGGCGAGCGCTTCGCGCTCGATTTCGTGCGCACTACGTGCGCACTTTCGCAGCCGTGCTTCGCACGGCCTTACGAGACTAATAGGCCTCTCGCCAGCTTGTGGCGCTCGGCCCTAATTAATGGATCCACGATGTACAGAGCAGAGTCGATCGTCCCTGGCCTGATGCGCTTTGAACAGTCAATACTGATGTAAACGTTCATTCTCATTCATTTCAATAGTGTAGTCAGAAAAATCCTGTATTTTGGTGTATTATAGCAAATTAATCAGTGTGTGTAGTGAACCCAGGTGCTTTTCATAAGTGCATTCAGTCTTCGCACTGTTGGAGCAGATAGATGTTTGTTGTTTATTTGTTTGTTACATTTACCATCGAGAGATTTTAGTCCGTGTCTTGCTTCCGGTTTTGGTCGTACGCAGAAATAAAACTAAAAGTGTCATCGTAAGCTGTTGTGGCCCAGTATGATTGTGGCGCCCTGTTTTCCAGCCCCAACGGTTTGGAGGCTAACGCTAACTCGAGGTTGACTAGGACGTCGCCCAATTAATCGACAAATCGCTCCCTTCATAAATAAATAGTGTAAATTCTATTCCACTTTTTCTGACTACATCTCAAAAGTAGCATTTTTAAAGCATGAACAAAGTTAAGTTAATTCATAATGAACCTTTCCTTTAGTTTATTAAGGATGATTCAGGTTCATCCATCCATCCATTTTCTACCGCTTGTTCCCTTTCGGGGTCGCGGATTCAGTAACTACGTCATTAAAGAGGATTAAAGGAGACGTATGGCGCTTTTTTCAAGTGCTTAGTATTGCACTATATCATGAGTAGATCATCTTTTTATAGTTTGTAAATGGGAAGAAAAAAACGGGAGAACTGATAAGCTCCGCCGCTTTACTATGATAAGCTCCGCCTCTTCACAATGATAAGCTCCGCCTCTTCACATTGACATTTTCTCCGTAACAAGCTTCAGACTTAGATTTTTTTTGTCTTTGAAAAGTGCGTACGTGACATGTTAGAACTCGACACGTGTCACTCTGAGTCACAGGAAGCACGGAGGTGGGCGAGGATAGGGGGTAGGTGAAAACAGGACTTTTCTGCGCTCTCGAGCCTCAGTTGCAGGACAAAACAGGATAAACTCAAACAGGAATCAAACAAAACACAACTTTGAGTAAACTAAAGATGAGTAAACACGCTGGTTAAAGTCATGATACGTCCCCTTTAATGAAGTCATGTGTGTTTGCAGCGCTCGGCCACAACAGCTCAGACTACATCCACGTTCTGACCGAGGCCGTGCGACTGACCCAGACAGACGTGCTGCGTTGCCTGGGCGACCCTGGTCACGTGACTGTCCCCGTGGACGAGCTGCTGGACCCGAGCTACGGCCGGACGAGAGCGCGGAGCATCAGCGCGGACAGGTCACTGTTAGATACAGAGTCGTCACCGACGGCAACACTAAACACTAGTCGTTTTAAAGCCCCAATGTGCAACTTTTCAGACGTTCTATGGACTTTAAAAAATGTTATGATGGACTTTAAACGTACAAAGATATATTTTATGCACCTAAGCCCAAGTGCCTAATAATAAAATAAATAAAAATAAATAAATAAATAAATGATAATAATGATAATACATGAAATTAAAAATAATAACACAAATTAATACAAATTTAGAAAATAAAATGAAATAAAAATACATATTCAAAATAATCATAATAACCAATCTACACAATCGGCCCCTCCAATATAATAGATATAATAATAGAAATACAACAGATTTCAGATTAGATTAAATAACCATGGTGTCATCAGTCCTAAATCAAAGTGAAGACAGAAATAATATAAACTATAGTAACGGGTTTAAATACTTATGAACATACTTTTACATACTTGCATTCGCCCATATTAACATTTGCTTTGGTTTTCTTTACTTCACTGACAGATCATTGGTATAATTACTGTTGTACAAAGCATTTCCAAACCCATGAATTCAAGTTTGTTTTCCTGGAGAATCCTGACAACAACATTCAGACAATTACGTTCAGAAATGTGATTAAAACCTCTTTAATATGTTTATTATTATTATTGTTTGTCCCATACACAACTCAAGAACGACCAAAAGATTTGTATTCAAAAGATGAATAACTTTATCCGTTCAAAATAGACTTCCATCTAACAATGACACCTCTAATATTAGAATGAAATGACCCATAAAAGTGCAGAATAATCACTTTATTTAGACGCTTACAACATACATTTCCCCAGATTTTTCATTTGAATCCACTTTTTTTGCAACATTTGAATATTTTACATTGAAAACGACTATTAGAATATGAAGTTTTCCTATATTTTCAGATTATTTTTGTTTTATTTTGACAATCTGCTGGATTTAAACCCTTTTTTGTCGCCCACCTCGAGCGTAAAGTGCAGTTTGTGACATTGTGGTGTTTCTGGCGTGGAAACACGGGGTAATGTCGTTGCCGTTGCCGTGCGATCGCCGTGGCAGAGATTAGACACAGGAACTCGAGCGTCTTTGACACCGCGGGACTTTGGACCTTTATCTGATGCTAAACAAACAGCACAGGCCCGTAAAACTGCACAATCGTTCTGTGTTCACACTTTTATAACTCATAACTTTAAAACAGACTTCAGTTTATGTGAACGGCAGACACTTGTAAAGCATCATTTAGTTTAATTTATCATAAACATTATTTTAGATGATGTCAGTTTAGAGGGGAAGATCTGCTGCTTCTGGAAGTATTCTGTGTGATAAAAACGATGGTTAATGGTTAATGTGACACACTTAGACCTTTTGTACAAATATTTGACAAACCTTCATTTTCTGCTTTGTTTGTTTATTTATTACTTATTTTGTATATCTAAGAAAAAAAGGAAAAATACAGATAAGATAAAAGGCCGTGGCTGCAGAGCCGCGGCGCGGTCAAATAGCCCAGCAGTTTCAGGAACCGCGGCACTGCCATATAGCCTCATGGCTAACCCTAACCCTAACCTTAACCTTAACCTTAACCTTAACCTTAACCTTAACCTTAACCTTAACCTTAACCTTAACCTTAACCTTAACCTTAAAGGTGGAATGGACGATTTTTTTTCAGCTAATTTTTTATCATATTTCCTCGTGGCATGGATAAATCATTTGTCCTGCCACGTATCAATCATAAAACGCACCTATCGCTCACCTGCAGCCGCTTGCGGTTCGTCCCCACGTTTCCGCGTGCCTAAGCGCATGGATCTATCATAATATAGTTCCCTCAGTGTACGGGGCAAAATGAAGACGGAGAAAGACAGTTCGAGCTGACTCAGAAGTGGACAGAAATCTACGGGAGACGAGAGATGCGATGCGCTCCGTTGCGCTAATAAACAAACGCACGTGTGTGTTGTATCGGTCCCGTATTCGGTTGTTTATTAATTTATTATTATTATTTCTTTTAGGAAAAATATAAATATGATAAAAATAAATAAACATATTTTTTTATATAATAGAATAGATTATATTTTTTATTATTCATGTACAAACTGTAGGGCTAAGAATTAGGATTATTTTAGTTGTCGACTGGTCAGCGGTTTTGTTTGTTTCTATTTGTCGACTTTTTCAGTAAATTTTTGATCAAATAAATGTTGAAATACGGTGACTGAAGACTTCTAGATAAAGACAATTTATGAATAAAGTGTTTTTATTGAAGAAAAACACAAATTGTTCATTCTTTTTGACATTTTGATTGAATAATTCCGCTGTCTTTGTGTTAAAATATATTTTCTATGTGTTTTAGAGTCTATTATTTCAATTATTCTGATTATTTTTCATAGTCGACGAGCTGCGATTTGTCTGTAATAAACTGTGAAGTGCAGAAGTTAAATTTAGTTTTTCAAGATTTAGAATGGCATGATTTATAACACCTTTTGCATTCATTTGAAAATATTTTAGATACATTTTAAACAGTTTACATTTTTGTGTTGGTCACTTTCTATGTTGCTTTGTTCTCCTCTGGTCATGTGTTTGTGTTTTCTCACGTTCAGAAATGGCCGAAACGCAAACCTAAAGCCAAACAAACGCACAGTACGTTAAAGTAATCAGGAAAGATCCACACACTCCATAAGCGTGTTTAAATATAACAATAATATTTGTGATCCGAGCGTGTGTTTTTTGTCCCGTCTGTGTTTGACGGGGAATAAACCGGAGCAGGAAATGACAGATGAGGTTTACAGCTTCAGTTACCAAGCGACCGCACACACACACACACACAACAAAAATCTTTTAAAACCAAATATTTTTTTTTGTAATATATCAACTTTTGCCAATTTAAAGTCCTTATAAAAGTTCTGCTGTTTTTCTAATCATGACTTTAGTTTGGTGGTAAAGAAGCTGTGGTAAATAGTTATCACAGTTTTACTTCCGTTAAGTCGCAGTTTGTGAAGACATTTTTGATAAATAAAAGTTGACAGGAAGTGGAGCTGAATCCCTCTGTGATGTCATCAACGCGCAACGTGCCGTTGAAAACACAGAGACAGTTTACACTGACACTTTTCTGACTGTTTAAACCGTTGTTCGACAAAATAAAGGTGTTTGATGGTATTATTGTGTGTCAGATCAGAACTGTCATTTATGTGCATTTTGGCTCTTGTTTACAGTCTGGTTGCTAGGTAACGGCGGTGGAATTACCTCTACCTGTGTCCAACCAGGAAGTACAATTATAAACTTTACACAATGGTCGAACTGGAGACAAACGGGCAAAACGTTTAATACAATCTGAGCTATAATTGTTTTGTTGTTGTCCAGGGCGATGGAGGGGGTGGAGCCCGGCCTGCAGACAGGAAGTGACACGGTGTACTTCTGCGTGGTGGACGGCGAGGGAAACGCCTGCTCCTTCGTCAACAGCAACTACATGGGCTTCGGCTCCGGTCTCGTCCCCAAAGACTGCGGCTTCTCTTTGCAGGTTTGAGCACGTGCGAAAGGTCGTTATGTCGTCGTCACGGTTACGGCTTCAGCGCAGCAGAAGCAGAGAACCCAAACACAGCGTCATGTGTGCCCTGCTGCAGGTCAAACATGTGACATCACAGCGACGGGGCTCAGCGTCTGCTAAAGCTTAGATTTGTCTCTGGGATGTCCACAAGTCCATCAGAAATTACCATCAAATGTGATTGTGTAGAAAAATCCAATCCAACTTTGTTTACCGTATTTTCCAGACTATAAGTTGTACCTTTTTTCATAGTTTTGGCCGGGTTGCGACTTATACTTATATTTATACTTATATACTTATGCTCAGGAGCGACTTATATGTGATATTATTTTTATATATAAAATATATAACAATATATATATTGTTAATTTGACGCTTGCAACTGCATTTCATACTCCAGTGCAACTTATATATGTTTTTTCTTCTCTGTTGTGCTTTTTTTGGCTGGTGCGACTTATACTCCGGAAAAAAAAGGGTAGTTTAGTTTAGTTTGAAGTTGAAGTTGAAGTTGAAGTTGAAATTTTATGTATAGGGTTGGTTTAGGTTCACTTTTAGTTTTAGCGTTAGCATTAGCTTTAGCGTTTACTTGAACTTGAAGCTTTAGGTTTAGGTTCAAGTTTAGTTAAGTTTAGCTAAGTTTAGTTTGATTTAGGTTAAGTTTAGTTGAAGTTTTAGTTTTAGGCTTGGGGTTGATTTAGTTTTAAGTGTGGTTTAAGTTTAAGTTATGGTTGGTTTAGTTTATTTTAAGCTTAGTTTAAAGTCCATATGACACATTAAGCTACACTTTTCAGTAAAACAAAGTGGCATTGTTTTAATACCACTTCCTGGTTTGACATGGCCAGCAAATATGGAAATAATACGTAATAATAACTGTTTCTTAGCAACCAGATTCTAAACAAGGGCCAATTTAAATAATAATTTTACAAATAATTACACCTGACCACACGTTTATTTTTGTCATAAAAAGGTGTAAGTTACAAAATTTCTCTGCATTTTTAATGTTTAATTTAGTCTTTATTTGAAGGGACAATGTAAAGAGACATTAAGAGACATCATAAACATGTTTCCATCAGCTGTTCTTGATTCACAGGAATAAATTATACAATGTAATTACACCAAGTCAGTGATAAGAACAATTAATACTATAAAAGTCAATGATAAGAACAATGTCCACTCTCGGACCCCAACACACATCAGCAGTTTTAAACAGATCCTGAACTGACAGTTATAACAGAAGCAGCTCATCATTTTACATCTCAAACACCTTCAGAACAGAAACAGGTTCATGAACTGTTCAAAATTGCAGACTTGACTAATTAATTCTATCCATCAATCTAATTCTCTAAAATGCATAGTTTTTTCTAAGAATCTCATCTGAAATTAGGATGTGGGTGGGGGTAGGGGGTAGGTGAAAACAGGAATATTCTGAGCACTCGAGTCTCAGTTGTAGAATAAAACAGGATGAACTCAAACATGAATGAATCAATCAAAATACAACTAATTAAAGCTCGTAAAAGATGTAAGATTTAAGTATTTACAAAATCCATTTTCTGCTTTTCACTTTGACATCAGTCCAAAGATCATCACAGTGACATATTCTGTGACTTTCATAAACAGTCAGTGTTTGACTTTGTCCCCTCAGAATCGTGGTGCAAACTTCTCGCTGCGTCGTGGACACCCAAACTGCATCGCCGGAGGGAAGCGTCCATATCACACCATCCTGTGTGCTCTGGTCACTGACTCCAGCACTGGACAGCTCCTGGCAACGCTCGGAGTCATGGGAGCATTTATGCAGCCGCAAGGACATGTCCAGGTATGAGAGAGGACACGTCCAGGTATGAGAGAGGACACGTCCAGGTATGAGAGAGGACACGTCCAGGTTTGTGAGAGGACACGTCCAGGTATGAGAGAGGACACGTCCAGGTATGTGAGAGGACACGTCCAGGTATGTGAGAGGACACGTCCAGGTATGAGAGAGGACATGTCCAGGTATGAGAGAGGACACGTCCAGGTATGAGAGAGGACACGTCCAGGTATGAGAGAGGACACGTCCAGGTATG
The DNA here is from genome assembly GCF_026437365.1 of Eucyclogobius newberryi. Lineage (NCBI taxonomy): Eukaryota > Metazoa > Chordata > Actinopteri > Gobiiformes > Gobiidae > Eucyclogobius > Eucyclogobius newberryi. Next base: position 19,522,775 of record NW_027316532.1, read on the forward strand.
AGAGAGTGAGAGAGGACATGTCCAAGTCAAAAGTGACATTTCTGTCCTTTTGTAGTTAATTTTATTTGTTCATTCATGTCAGAACAACATCAAGATTTAACATAATGTCTTTTTTATGAACACATAAAACGAGGCCCTCAAAATCCCTATAAAACCTCAAGTCATAAATTGTACCAAGGGGCCCGCTTTAGGGACCTGAACCTCCAAATACAGTTATATTTTATTACATTCCTGGTGCTTTGTTAAAGAGTGAATGTTGTTTTTGAGATCATCCTTTTTGTAATTCTTGCTCATCACAAACGGAAAGCTGTGATTGGCTAACATTTCTGCCTCCTGTCACTGTCGGCCAATCACAGCCTGTTACCTTCACCTCTCATCATTAGCTTCAATTCATATAAATGCACTTTCTCTCCCTTATCTCATCTTCAGGAACAGCAACATTGTATTTGAAAATAAAGCTCATATGAAATAGAATACAATGATATAATATAATAATAATTGTTTGGTGAAACACTGGGAAGTATTTTTAATATAAGAGAATGTTTTTAGTACAGCTTCTCAGCCAGAACACGGATGCTGATGTTGTTCGCCTCCTCAGCCTCTCCATCTTCTCTTCACTTCCAGAGTCGAGCCGTTGTCTTAGTATTTTTATATCTTTATTGTCTGTAAGGGCCAAAATGTGATGAAATGTGATTGATAAAGTCTGTCCTCTTGCAATATCTTAACTCCCTCGACCTGTAGTAGAAAAAGCTTCAGTTGTAGTCATCTGGACTCAGTTTGAAAAAATAGACGTTTCGACTCTCATCCAAGAGTCATTGTCAATAACAGAATTTAGATCGAGAACTCCGATATTAATACTGTTCTGTGGTAAGACCCACCCATTGGGAGGAGCCTTCCTGAAGTAGAAAGAGTTGTTTGTTTCAACAGAAACTCCCCCCTTGTATCTACCGAGCTAGCCTATTCAGAATTTTTAATGGGCTATTAGAATCCTCTTTGTCTTTGTGAGACCCTGGCTCAACCACCCTGAGTACCTGATTAGCATCTGAATGTCCTGGTCCTGGTCCTCTACCTTTCCAGGGGTTCAGTAACCCATTATAAATAACAGGAAGATTGAATCTGAGCCCTCCATTTCTGTTTAAAGAAGGTCTTTCTTTTTTAACAAAAATAGCTTCCTTGACTCCTCTTTCAAACCATCTTTTCTCCCTGCTTAAAACCTTCACCTCACCGTCTTCAAACGAGTGATTAGAGGCTTCAAGATGGAGATGCACGGCACTCTGAGGTCCTGAACTTGTATTTCTTCTGTGCTGATAAAGCCTCTTGTGTAGAGGCTGTTTCGTCTCACCTATGTAACGTTCTTTACAGCTTTCTTCACTGCATTGGATCGAATAAACTACATTGCTCTGTTTTTGAGTCGGCAACTTGTCCTTAGGGTGAACCAGTTTTTGTCTTAAAGTGTTTCCTGGTTTAAAATAAACAGGGACTTTGTGTTGTCTAAAAATTCTCTGCAGTTTTTCCGACAGGCCAGACACATAAGGGATAGAAACACCCTTCCTTCTCTGTTCAGTTTCCCTTTTGTCCTGCTTCTTGGTTCTCTTCACTCTGTTGAGAGCCCAAGCGGGGTAACCACAGGCTGAGAGGGCATTTTGGACATGTTTTTCCTCTTTCTTCTTGTCCCCGGAATTGAAAGTAAGTGGTTTTTCAATTCCGGGGACAATTTTACAGACAGATTCATGGCTATGCCATGGGCTCACCCGTCTCTCCCATTGTGGCCAACCTGTACATGGAGCACTTTGAGAAGAAGGCACTGGCCTCATTCTCAGGCATAGCTCCAAAACTGTGGCTTCGCTATGTCGATGATACTTTTGTAACAATCAAGAAACAAGAGCTGGAAACCTTCTCTGATCACATCAATGCTGTGGACCCACATATTAGGTTTACAAGAGAAGACGCTAAGGAGAATCGCTTGGCCTTTCTTGATTGTTCCACGATCAGAGGAGAGGACGGGAAACTCCAAATAGAAGTATATAGGAAACCTACACACACGGACCAGTATCTGCTCTTTGGTTCCAACCACCCACTACAGCACAAGCTGGGGGTGATCAGAACCTTACAACACAGAGCTCAAGGTGTGCCCACCAGCTCAGAGGGCAAGAAGAAAGAGGAAAAACATGTCCGAAATGCCCTCTCAGCCTGTGGTTACCCCGCTTGGGCTCTCAACAGAGTGAAGAGAACCAAGAAGCAGGACAAAAGGGAAACTGAACAGAGAAGGAAGGGTGTTTCTATCCCTTATGTGTCTGGCCTGTCGGAAAAACTGCAGAGAATTTTTAGACAACACGAAGTCCCTGTTTATTTTAAACCAGGAAACACTTTAAGACAAAAACTGGTTAATCCTAAGGACAAGATGCCGACTCAAAAACAGAGCACTGTAGTTTATTCGATCCAATGCAGTGAAGAAAGCTGTAAAGAACGGTACATAGGTGAGACGAAACAGCCTCTACACAAGAGGCTTTATCAGCACAGAAGAAATACAAGTTCAGGACCTCAGAGTGCCGTGCATCTCCATCTTGAAGCCTCTAATCACTCGTTTGAAGACGGTGAGGTGAAGGTTTTAAGCAGGGAGAAAAGATGGTTTGAAAGAGGAGTCAAGGAAGCTATTTTTGTTAAAAAAGAAAGACCTTCTTTAAACAGAAATGGAGGGCTAAGATTTAATCTTCCTGTTATTTATAATGGGATACTGAACCCCTGGAAAGGCAGAGGACCAGGACCAGGACAAGTAGATGCTAATCAGGTACTCAGGGTGGTTGAGCCAGGGTCTCACAAAGACAAAGAGGATTCTAATAGCCCATTAAAATTCTGAATAGGCTAGCTCGGTAGATACAAGGGGGGAGTTTCTGTTGAAACAAACAACTCTTTCTACTTCAGGAAGGCTCCTCCCAATGGGCGGGTCTTACCACAGAACAGTATTAATATCGGAGTTCTCGATCTAAATTCTTTTATTGACAATGACTCTTGGATGAGAGTCGAAACGTCTATTTTTTCAAACTGCGTCCAGATGACTACAACTGAAGCTTTTTCTACTATGGAATACGCCTGGACGAATGAGGGATTACACCGACATATTCCCTTGACCTGTATTTCATGTATTTGTTCAGTAATAGTTTCTCTTCGTTCTCTTGAAGGTTTTGTTGAACATGTTGCAGTTTGGGATGAATCCACAGCAGGCTTTAGATGCTCCTCGAGTCTACGTTCACTTCGACCAGAAAAGTAAGACTTCCCTCTCCACAAAAACACTGCACAGGAAATATGAGTTTTATGACAAGTATTGCGCCATAAAATCTATTTCTGCTTCGATTAATGATTAATAGTTTCCCCACACTGTGTTCCCTCTTATTTTACAGTTATTACAGCGAGTTCCTAACAGACAAATATACTTTTTATTAGTACTTTTATGCTTATGAATTGCATGGAAACAGTAGAGTTTATATGTGTTTATACGTGTTCATATCATTTTACATGGTGATTGGGTTGTAGTTGTTGTGTTCACCTCTTCTTCACCTCGTCTTCACCTCTTCTTCACCTTGTCTTCATCAGAGTGCAGTCTGTCACAGTTTGTCTTTGTTGCTCTGGTGCAGGTGAGCAGTGGGTGGTCAATGTGGAAGAGGGCGTTGATCAAACCGTAGCCGAGGAGCTAAAGAGGAAAGGACATAACGTCAACTTCCCCGTCACAGGTAAGTTTGTCTTAACTTCAGAAAACCTAATCTTAGCCCTTTACCCTAACATTGTTCCTAACATTAACCTTTATGTGTCCTGAACACCACCAAAAAGTATTTTCTCTTATGTGTCCTGAACACCACCCAAAGAAAGTATTTTCTCGTATGTGTCCTGAACACCACCCAAAGAAAGTATTTTCTCGTATGTGTCCTGAACACCACCCAAAGAAAGTATTTTCTCGTATGTGTCCTGAACACCACCCAAAGAAAGTATTTTCTCGTATGTGTCCTGAACACCACCCAAAGAAAGAATTTCTCTAAATATGTCCTGAACATGTATTTTTGGCACGTGTTCAGTGTCTTTTACGCCGTGAACCAGAACGACCTGTTTGAGCTCGAGTCATCTGGTCTTTTATGTTGTTGTTGTTTTATGGCGGTTGGCATCCGAGTGTTGCATTACCGCCAGACTTTATTTCTTAGACTGTTGTCTCTTTGCTTTTAGGTCATAAGAGGTCTCAGTTTGGGCGGGGCCAGATCATCACCGTGGGCGACTGGTGGGACCTGTCTGTCAATCAAACCAATGGCCCAATCAGAAGAGTGCTGTGGGCGGGATCTGACCCCAGAGCAGACGGATGTGCTCAGGGACATTAGAGTGTTTATTCAGACGAGTGCCTTTCGATCATTTGTGTACAAACTCGTTTATTTGTTTTCTGAAGAAGTCATGAGTTTGGAATATTAGACATAAATACACAGAGCTATAACTTACATTTTTATATTAACTTTAGTCCTGAAAGTTTTTGTGTTTTTAAAATCAAAACAAAGAAAATCTATGAAAGAACAAAACAAAATGGAAATTAAAATACATATATCAATTAATAATAGTAATCAATTAATCACCAGAAAACTACAACCAAAGTTTTATTGAATTTTTAAAATATATTTATCTGTATTATTAATTTTTATTGATATTGATTTTCTTTTTAATCTTTATGCGTTATGCCCAAAGCCACTGTTTTTGTCCTTTCACTACCTCAACAATCCTGTTTACATTATGTACCAAAGAAATGCTATGTATTTTTAAATTGCGGGAGATAATTTGTGTCATCAGATTTTGAATTTTAAATATAGGTGAATTTTTCAACTTCTACTTTTTAATTTTCAGATTTTTTTAATTTTAATGCCTGAAAATCTTATGCATTAATATTTAAATGCTCGCCACAAAAAAACTATGATTTTCAGGGTTAGAAAATTCAAAGTGAGAAGTTGCAAATTCATTTAAAATTCAAAATCTGATTAAACAAATAAGTCCCAGAATTTTCAAATTGTCTCAGTGATGAAATGCTTTGACACACTTTTGTTTGTTCGTTTATTCTACTTCTTTGTCTTAAAAATAAACAAAAGTACATCTTGTGTTTGTGTTTTACGTTTCCAGACTTCATCCTAGCAATAAGAAATAATATAAATAAATCTGTTCCATTCTACTGTGTATTTTACAACTGCAGTAGTGTTTTCTCTGTTCATAAAAATGCTTTCAGAAAGTCGAACTATTAAAAAAAATACCATTCTAAGCAATTGGGCAAGAACCAAAGTATTTAAATCAGCTTTAAACTGCACTTGATCTCCTTAAGTCCTGGTACAGACGGCTGTTCCATGAAAGACCCTGTGTTCCTCGTTGCGCTTTTACATAATCGTCACTAATCTTCCGCGCGGCAAACCTCTCGTTAGCTCGTGTTTTTTTAGCGCTCGCGTCCAGATTAGCGTTCGCGTCGTCCGAGAGCGATGTCGGTTCTTTAGCGCGACGTGTTTATTTGCATTTGCTGCGAGGCGTTTGTGAGCTGTGATTGCACACGTGTAGAACGCTGGGGCAAGTGTCTGCGCCCCCTGCTGTCCACTGCGGTGAATTAAACCGATTAAGCGTGTTTGAAAATGGGTTCCTCGTCACAAAGACAACATTTAGCTTCGTTCACGCTCGTTTGATGAATCCTGGCAAGAAAGTCCTCTCCCCTCCGAGCCTCAAAAACACTCCATTCTGAATCTCCTCAATAACTGACCTTTTCTCGATCTGTGATGTCACTCAGAGAATATTTTCGACAGTTTTTCCCGTTCGGGAGCGTGGGCGACTGGAGCGTGGGCGACTGGAGCCTGTCCCAGAGGGTTTTCTAAAGATTGTGAAGAGATGTTGAAAGATTGAAATGTTTAAACTTTCTTTATGTAGCTTACCTGGCAAAGCATCTGCCCGCCTTCTGCTTGTCTCCATGGCGATATATATTTTTTGCCTGGAATGTTCCACTGTATGGTATAAAACCTATCAAGTAATGTCTTCAATAAAAACACCTTTAATTTAAGAAAGATAGATATAAAATGATAAAATGACACAAACCGCACCAACGATCAAGGACTTGACAGACATCAGGCAAATGGAAAGACCGACATTTGCTTGTTTAATTTCGCTCTCTGGTCTTGGTTTTGTGTCTGTTCTGTGTTTCAAGTTTTAAACTTGAAAAAGATGATTCATGCTTGTGCCGTTGTGTCGTCCACAGTCATAATCCATTCATAAATGTGTAAAACAGACATTTGCTCTGAATGTGAAAAACACTCTTTCAGAGCTGGACTCACATCACCGCTTCGTCGTCGTCGTGTTTCGACTCTTTCGTCTGAAAAGCTTTTCCACATCCTCCTCAAGACGAACACAAACTCTTTCTTATTGAGACCAGTCACTGCAGATAAATATGATCTGTTTACATTTAGAGATATTTGAAACTGGCATGTAAAAAAGGTTTTTCATCATGTAACGTTTTCATTAATGTAGAGAAATTGCACATATTTGAGACAATCTGAAGAAGAAAGAAATATACAGACTCAGGTTTAATTTCTTGTATCATTTGTTGAACATTTACTGGATATTTTATTTAATGTTTGTTGAGTAAACTACATTTAAAATTGGCAAAATTGGTTGTGTTTGGTCCCGACTCTGGCACCAGCAGGAGGCCGGTCCATGTTAAGTCCTGACTCTGGCACCAGCAGGAGGCCGGTCCATGTTAAGTCCCGACTCTGGCACCAGCAGGAGGCCGGTCCATGTTTAGTCCTGACTCTGGCACCAGCAGGAGGCCGGTCCATGTTTAGTCCTGACTCTGGCACCAGCAGGAGGCTGGTCCATGTTTAGGCAAGGCAAGGCAAGGCAAGTTTATTTGTAGAGCACATTTCATACACAAGGCAATTCAAAGTGCTTCACACAGCAGGAAAAATGCATTCAAATCACAAAGAAATTACAGAAATACAATAAAATTAACTAAATTAAAAAATATCAATCCAACTGATTTTCTAAACTAATAAAATCACAAACAAAAGAGAAGAGTGCAAAGAAAAAATCCCTTCAGTCATATGCACAGCTAAACAAAACTGTTTTTAGCTTAGATTTGAACATTGTCAGAGTAGAAGCCTGTCTCACATCTTCAGGAAGACTGTTCCAGGTTTTAGCTGCATAAAACTGAAACGCAGATTCCCCATGTTTTGTCCTGACTCTGGCACCAGCAGGAGGCCGGTCCCTGAGGTCCTCAGAGTCCGAGATGGTTCATATGGCACTAACATATCCAAGATGTACTTTGGTGCTAGGCCATGGAGAGACTTGTACACAAGCAGAGCTGCTTTAAAGTCTTTTCTCTGAGCCACAGGGAGCCAGTGCAGAGACCTGAGAACAGGACTAATGTGATCATACTTCCTGGTTCTAGTCAGGACCCGAGCAGCAGCGTTCTGGATGTACTGCAGCTGTTTTACAGCTCGTTTGGAGAGGCCAGTGAGCGGGCCGTTACAGTAGTCTAATCTACTGGAGACAAACGCATGGATAAGTCTCTCTAAATCTGGTTTTGACACTATATTTTTGATTTTGGCAATGTTTTTTAGATGGTAAAAAGCTGCTGATGTTATTGATTTGACGTGGCTATTAAAGTTCAAGTCTGAGTCCATTATTACCCCCAGATTTCTAATTTGGTTTGTAGGTTTTAGAGCGAGACTCTGGAGGTGACCGCTAACACTTTCTCTTTGTTTCTGTGGGCCAAAAACGATTATTTCAGTCTTGTCTGAGTTCAGCTGGAGAAAGTTGTTTTGCATCCACAAACTGATCTGTTGGATGCAGTGACAGAGTGAATCTACTGGTCCATAATATTCACCTGCCGACAGTGAAACATAGATCTGAGTGTCGTCTGCATAATAGTAATAGGACACATTTTCACTGCGTATCAACTGACCTAACGGCAGCATGTAGAGGTTGAACAGAAGGGGACCCAGGACTGACCCTTGGGGCACTCCACAGGTCAGGGTCATGTGGTCTGAGACACAGCTACCAATTTCAACAAAGTACTTCCTGTCTTCCAGATAGGACCTTAACCAGTTTAGGGCAGTGCCAGTGATGCCCACCCAGTCCTCTAGTCTCTGTAAGAGGATCCCATGATCGACAGTGTCAAAAGCAGCACTCAGATCTAACAGAATTAAGACTGAGGCTTTGCCCGTGTCAGTGTTCAGGCGGATGTCATTTGTCACCTTGACAAGAGCAGTCTCAGTGCTGTGATGAGGTCTAAAACCTGACTGAAAAACATCAAATGAGTTGTTTATTAAGAGGAAATCTGTGAGCTGTTGGTAAACAACCTTTTCAAGGACTTTGCCCAAAAATGGCAGATTAGAGATGGGCCGGTAATGACTCAGTACTGCGGCATCAAGACTGCTCTTCTTTAGGAGAGGCTTTATGACCGCAGTTTTCAAAGACATTGGGAATGTTCCAGATTGAAGCGACATGTTAACTATGTGAGTGAATGGTGCTAACAAACTGTTCAGCACAGACTTTAGAAATTTGGTGGGTAACACATCAAGGCAGCATGTAGATGAACTCAGACTGGTGATGATCTCATGGACAGTTTTGTCAGTTACTGGTGCAAAGTGAGTTAGCTCTAAGTGTCTTGGTGGTTTTAGGGTAATTTTTTGCATTGTGGGATTTATAGCATTTTTAATGCCCTGAACTTTGTCATTAAAGAATAATGCAAACTCATTACACTTGGATGTGGAAATGAGTTCTAACGGCAGCTGAGCTGGAGGGTTTGTTAATCTGTTTACTGTGGCAAACAGGACACGCGAGTTGTTACTGCAGCTTCCAATTATTTCAGAAAAATATCTTTCCCTAGTTCTACATAAGATTAGGTTGTACATGTTCAGCTTTTCTTTGTAAATCTCTTTTTGAACCTGGAGCTTTGACTTGCGCCATTTCCGTTCGGCCCTGCGGCACTCCCTTTTCTGTGCCCTGACCGAATCATCATTTCTCCACGGCGCCTTCTGCTTATTTTTATTTTATTTTATTTTAGTCCTGACTCTGTCACCAGCAGGAGGCTGGCCCATGTTTAGTCCTGACTCTGGCACCAGCAGGAGGCCGGTCCATGTTTAGTCCTGACTCTGGCACCAGCAGGAGGCCGGTCCATGTTTAGTCCTGACTCTGGGCATCAGCAGGAGGCCGGTCCATGTTTAGTCCTGACACCAGCAGGAGGCCGGTCCATGTTTAGTCCTGACTCTGGCACCAGCAGGAGGCCGGTCCATGTTTAGTCCTGACTCTGGCACCAGCAGGAGGCCGGTCCATGTTTAGTCCTGACTCTGGCACCAGCAGGAGGCCGGTCCATGTTTAGTCCTGACTCTGGCACCAGCAGGAGGCCGGTCCATGTTTAGTCCTGACTCTGACACCAGCAGGAGGCCGGTCCATGTTTAGTCCTGACTCTAGCACCAGCAGCTGCTGATGTAATTGATTTGACGTGGCTGTTAAAGTTATATCACCCCCAGATTTCTAACTTGATTTGTTGGTCTTCTTTAGGAAGTATCTCCCTTCCAAGCATCAAAAATACTCCATTCTGAATTTCCCAGATTCGTAATGTCACAGGTCGAGCTCTGAGATTTTCTGTGCTGTGTTTAAGTCCATAAATCATAACAGAAATCACGATTATTACAACTGCGTGGCTGCATTAGCATTTATCTCAGCTGTTATCCCCTCTGCAGCCAGTAGATGGAGCTCAGAGTTAATTCCTGCTGTGTGAAACGCCAGAGTGTCGTTTTGGGTTTTATAAGTTCTAAATTACATAAAGCACTTTTAAAGGCCAACAACAACAACAACAACAACAACAACAACAACAACAACAACAACAACACCACCACAAAGAATGCCTCATATTTGTCCTTTAAGTTCAGATGGGACAATTCGGTCTTTTCCACTTTGAACGCTCTTATGCCGAGAGAGCAGAATGACCAAAACGCAAAAGGTTGAGAGATTTTTCCTGTAGTTCTCAGTTCCAGGACCTTAAGCTCTTTCTCAGACCCTCCACCCACTGGTCCTCCTCCTCCCCCTGTGCGTTTCCTGTCCGTGCACTGACGGGGGGGCTCCCTCACAAGACCTCCTCCACTCTCTCTCCACTCCCTCTCTTCTCCCCAGTGCTGGTCGACGCTGACTCGCGGCCCCCCAGACATGTGCTGCTCTGTGGGATTCGCGCGCTCCCTCGGCCTGGCCCTGGTGCCCCTGGCCCTGTGCTCTGTCCTGGCCAACCTGCTGCTGCTGTTTCCCATGGGGGACGTCGCCTACGTCCAGCAGGACCGCCTGGCGCAGTATGTCTGGTACTTCGGGGGGCTCGGCGGCGGCGGGGTGCTGGTGAGTGACAGTTGGTTCCATTCCTCGCCGTTTTCATATTCTCAAATCAATGCATTTATAGAGCCGTGACTTCCTTAGATATTGAAACATTTGACTCTTAAAAACATAATTCAAATAGAGATTCACTCAACTACTGTAAAATAAATAAAGTATGGATGAAGTACGTATATTTCGCACACATTCATTGCTCGTTTTGGACATTCTTTTCTGTTATATTGATGTTATACTGTTTTTAAATCGCTTAAATAAAATAGATATATATATTTTGGGTGTAGACAGGGCTGCAACAAACTAAAATGTTAGCTGTCGACGAATCAAATGATTATTTCTCATGTTTTAAAGTACATTTTCCACCAAATAAAAGGTTGAACTATGGAGAGTGGAGTCTTATAGATGGAGAATATTTACGATGAAGTGTATCACTGCAACAGATGATTCTTTTTCGTGACTGTCTTTGTTATAAAAGCTCTTTCCGTACACGTTTTAGAGTCTGTAAGGTCTGGAAAACGATGATCAACAATTGACTCATCACTGTCTTTATTATTTTGACATTTACTTGCTTCACTAAAATGACAGTATACATTTCAGGTTATTACTTCTGTTTATCGCAGTTACAAAGCAGTTTACGCCCTTTTTTGGTGAGAGAATGTGAATGAAAAGTTGCTGTAGACGTCGAGCATCCTGTTCTTCGCAAACTCGTATGACGTCGTCGTTTTCAGGATCTACTCTATATTTTCATTCCTTCTGCACAATCTTGCGTTTTACAATGTTTCACGCTTTACAAAGAAAGGCGGGAAATGGCCGAGCACAATGCTTTGGAGAAGGATGTCCTGCCGCTGTTAAGGCTGACGTAACTTACTGCTGGTAACGGCACCTGTACTGCTCTATGGTGGATTTAAATAACTTCCAACAGTTCCCAAACAAACACAAAAGAACCTTGAAGTGACGAACTGATGACTTAATGGTGACTAATCGCTTGTTTCTGCTTTAACGTGTGATGAATGAGGCGTGTATTTCTTTCACAGTGTGGGATTTACACGGCAATAAAAGGTTAAACGTCAAAAATACTAAATCAAATCAGTTTGGACTTCATATTTAGACAGACATGATATTAAAAATCCAATTAAACGAGGACTCAACCCAGAACTAACCACAGACAGGACAAAATATAGACTACATCAGACTTAAACTGGGCTCAAACGGGGATCAAACGAGTACAAAAAGAAAAAAGACATGGGTGTAAAAGAAGTCCTGCACGTTGCTAGATAATATAGTAGTAATAACACAAATATAATGCTTATGGTTGTGTACAAAATGGTGTCGGACATCTTAAACGTGACGAAATTAAAAGATTGACGCAGTGTAATCCGGAACAAATCACCAACTTTATGTTTATCGGACATAAAGTTGTGGACTTCAGCTCTGCTCGAGGACAAACTCTCTGAGCTCAGTCTTGGACCATCAGCACAGGTGTTCCACAGGGCTGTGTTCTTTCCCCTCCGCTCTTGTCCTCGTACACCAACTGCTCCTCCAGCCACGACTCCGCAAAACCGATCAAGTTTGCAGACGACGCCCGCATTGAGCTCATCTCTGACGGTGATGGGTCAGTGCTGGGAGATGAACCGGCCGGTGACCTGCTGACCTGGAGCTCCACGCTCAGAGGACCTCAGCAGTGGAGCTGATGGAGCAGTTCTACGCGACCATCATGGGGTCCATCCTCGACTCCGCCCTCAGACCACAGCAGACCCTTTTTCACCCTGGACACGGACCATCTGAGCCGCTCCACTCAAGCAGAAGATCAGGTCCATTCAGATCAGAACGTTCCACCACAAGTACACGTTCTTCCCCTCTTGCCTTTACAAGATTGGTGGATTTTTCAACCTTCAACATATAATAACAACGGCTGGGCTATGTTTACCCACACACCGGAGGGTACCTACTTCAAACCTCGCCAAGGGGAAGACTGTTGTTCTTGGGCTAGATACTAAACCCTCAAAAACTCAAAAATTAAAACAATACGAATAACCCAAAAGATGAATCACTGACAACAAAACACTCCTCCCTCAGCGGCGTGTCCATCTTTCTAAATATAATGCATGCAAATCGATCATTCCATAGCATTTCTGAGCATTTGAGAGCGTTCAGTGTGCAGTTTGCAGCTCCATGTCCAGTGACACGCTAACGCCAGTTTATCTTTGCCAGCATCAAAGAACTTTATTATGTAAATGATGTTTAGCGCACACTTCCGGAGTCCCTGTTCGCCCGTCCAGCGCCGCATTCTTGTTTTGTCACAGAGAAACTTCCCTCCCTGCAGCTGTACTTGTTTGTCGTCTGTGAACAAAGGCGATCTGTGTGCGTAATCTGCCCGTTCCACGCCGCAGAGCTAACGACCTTAAGCCCGGGCAGAGTGAGTTGGAGGCGCGTTAGATAATGAATCGAACGCTGTGTGCTTTGAGTGGCAGGAGTTAGATGCAGTGGCAGTAATGTGATGTGTGATTGATGTATTTGTGTTGTTAATGTATGTTTTCTTCATCAGGGCTGAAGTGTGTCTGTTTGTTAGAGCATTGATGTGGCTCGGGACAAAAGCACAAATACATGGGCAAATACAGTCATTGGGGCCAAAATCGGTCTAATAATAATAACAATAAATATAGCCGCAAGCGGCAATGATCGGCCCTCGCCACACCGCCGCCACGCCGCAAGAGGAGGGGGCGCTAACGCGCCCCAATTGTCCTTTTATTACGCCTACTGCTGAATCTGTGACGCTGTCACATCTTCTCCCCTTTGTTTTACCATCAAAAAGCTATTTTATTTTGAATTCTTGGCAAAATGTGCGGCTTTGCCGCACAGACACCGTGACTCTTTGAATGAAAATGTGGATAACTTTTGATGGTCCACCCCTGAAGATGAGTCTCACCAAATTTCAGGTTAATAGGGCTGACGCCCTGGGAGGAGTTTGTGAAAGTCTAAAGTATAAACATGTTCTGGCGATTTCCCCATTGGAATAACATGGAAGGTTTCGGTCATCGTTACGGCAACGCCATAACAATTATGACATGGGTCTCATTGACTTTTTTGATGGGGATGCTAAAATTGAGTTGTGTGTCAAATTTCATATAATTTCGCAAAACTAAACATTTAACCTCCATATAAAATCTGTAGGGGGCGCTGTGGCGCCAAATGAATTTATTTCACTTCAAGTAGGTTTAGGGCAAAGAGTTTAACAACTGATTCTAATTTGACGCAATTCGGACTTTATCTGCGCAAACGGCAGAAATTTTAAATATGGGAGATTTCTGAAATTCTAGCTACAGTTTGCGGCTTCGCCGCACAGAGACCGTGAGAGGTATCAATGTAATTTGGATAACTTTTGATGTCCCACTCCTCAGTAGCATTTTCACCAAATTTCAGCTTTTTAGGGCCAACGCCCTGGGAGGAGTTCGTAAAAGTACGACGTTTGGAAAAACTCCGAAGTCATGTTTAGCCATTTTTGAAGCAATATGGCCGACATTTGGTTGGGCGGACGGCGTTGCCGTAATAATATTTTTTACTTCTCTTGTCACCATCTACCTCGGCGCCAAATTTCATGATTCTAGGATCAGATTTTTTTTGGGTCATTTCCCATCTCTCAATGCATTTTTGGTACATTTGGGGGCGCTGACGCGCCAATTTTTTTTATTTTAGAAAAGGGAAATAGCCAGAATGTAGAGAGGCACGATTTTTAGAGGTGTGAACATTTTTGTGACTTTTCGTCAATGTTCACTGGGTGAAAAATAGGGGGGTTGGTCCCGAGAAGAAGAAGAAGAAAGAATAATATTCCGATGCGAAAACAATGTTTCCCATTTTTCAAATATCATAAACTATACATTTTCGGAAAGCGCTCGCGCTTTCCTACCTCATGGTGTGGGTCCCTGGTCACTGACGGGTACTTTCGTTAATTTTGAGTGGGCTCCGCCCACTTTGTGTTTTTGGCCCTCTATACAGTAATAATGTTCAATTTTTGCATTACATGCTTATATGCACGGAACATGCAAGAGATGGGGAACGTATTCGTGAGCTACTTAGCGCAAATGAGTGCTTTATATGGGGATGACGACCGCTTCGCGGTCGTCATCTCAATGTAAAGTGCTCGTTTAGTGCGCACTTTTGCACGGGCTTCGCCCGTTTACAACGGTAATGTTCCATTTTCCTACTACTAATTAGTATGCACGGGGCGTGCATGAGTGAAGGAGTGCGTTAGTGAGTGTTTGGAAGTGGGCGAGCGCTTCGCGCTCGATTTCGTGCGCACTACGTGCGCACTTTCGCAGCCGTGCTTCGCACGGCCTTACGATATTAATAGGCCTCTCGCCAGCTTGTGGCGCTCGGGCCTAATAATAATTACATAATAAAAAATTTGATAATAACAAAAAAATACATAATAAAAATACATAATAAAAAATGAATACATAATTAAAAAAAACACAATACATAAATGAATAAATAAAAGCATAAAAAATGTTTTTTATGTTTTGTTTTTTAAATTAAAAAAACGTAATAAATAAAAATAAATACACGATAAATAGAACAATTAATAAATAAAATAAATAAAATAAATAAAATAAATAAAATAAATAAAATAAATAAAATAAATAAAATAAATAAAATAAATAAAATAAATAATAGTGCATTTGATTTATAGACATCTTTTGAGACTCTTAATGTCACCTTGAAGACATACAAAAAACAATACAAAAAAACAACAGTTGGAGATGGGCTCCTCCTGACAGGTCGCCCCAGCGGCATTGTGGGTCAAATGTGGGTCAAATATCCCATTGGTAGCCTAACCGTGACCTGAAACACGTGTAACAACATTTAAGACCGTTGTTTTTCATAACTGTGCTCCAATATTTTTATTATACATTTGAAAAATGTGGGGGAAAAAGGGCAGTGAGAGAAAGAGTGAGTGAGTGAGTGAGAGCCAGAGAGACAGAGAACAGGAAATGTCCAAACCAGGACCTCCCGTCACCAAGG
This sequence comes from Eucyclogobius newberryi, assembly GCF_026437365.1. Taxonomy (NCBI): domain Eukaryota; kingdom Metazoa; phylum Chordata; class Actinopteri; order Gobiiformes; family Gobiidae; genus Eucyclogobius; species Eucyclogobius newberryi. The sequence goes on from NW_027316532.1 coordinate 19,538,165, forward strand.
GAACAACTCAGAACATGGAAAATGCAGGTGTTTTCTGAGTCTTCTGGTTGTTAGCTCTCCAGACTTCGTGGCATATTCTTGTTTTACGACACTTTGGGTTTTTGTGTTATGTTTTTCATATTTGAGGGAAGTTGTCCAAATGATTTAGTGTCAAAGAGAGATCCTTGGGGAAATCTATCTTTAGTTTTTCCCCTTCTTTTCCCCCTTTTGGTCTCCTCCCTAATGCTCTCTTCTCTCCTCTCCTCCTCCCTTTCCCTTATTCTCTTAATGCTGTACATTCTCTCATCCTCTTCTTTCTCTCCTCTCTTCCTCCACTTTCTTTCTCTTCCTCACCTTCTCCTTGCTTTCTCTCCTTGCCTCCTTCCCCCCTCTCCTCCTTTAGTTTCGTTTCCTTTCCACCTCAACTCCCTCCGTCCCTCTCGTCCTCATCCCCTCGTCCACTCCTTTCCTTCCCTCCTCCATCCCGTCCTTGTCCCCTCTTCTCCTCCCTCCCTCCATCCCTCCCTCTCGTCCTCATCCCCTCGTCCCCTCCTTTCCTTTCCTTCCCTCCTCTTCTCCTCCCTCCCTCTCGTCCTCATCCCCTCGTCCCCTCCTTTCCTTCCCTCCCTCCCGTCCTCGTCCCCTCTTCTCCTCCCTCCCTCCATCCCTCCCTCTCGTCCTCATCCCCTCGTCCCCTCCTTTCCTTCTCCTCCCTCCCTCCCTCCTTCTCGTCCTGTGCTTTATGATGTGGTGGACGCAGACAGGATGTGAGGAGGACATTTTGACCCACTGCCCGGCTGTGCATTTGTTTTGTTCAGTCCATTAGTTTGTGATTGGTTTTCTTCAATTTTCAGACAATATTTTCAACTAGATAATTAGCTAGAGTGTCTGCGTCTCTCCCTCTCTCTCTCCCTCTCTCCCCCTCTCCCTCCCCCTCTCTCCCTCTCTCCCTCTCCCCCTCTACCCCTCCCTCTCTCCCCCCTCTCTCTCTCTCTCTCTCTCTCTCTCTCTCTCTCACTCAGTCACAAAAGTCTATAGATTAAAGCCTATAGAATAAAGCCTAAAGAATAAAGCCTAAAGAATTACGCAGACACTCGTAATGCCCCATTTATTTCACTGGGGAAAAAGTACTAATACTTTTGAAAATGCTGCAAAAAGTACAAGTTGTTCAAATGTCAAAAGTAATAGCATAAGTACTACTGCAAAAGCGATCGTAATGAGGTATAACATGTTGAAATCGGTTGAAGCGTTAAGGAGTTGAAACTGGCTAAATGGAAAATCATGGAAAATATAATAATACAAAATACGTGAAATACAAGAACATATAGTGCCTGCGTGACATCACGCAGACACTCAAATATGAGTTCAATATCATTATGGACGCCCCTTTTTAAATGTTTCAGTTTTTAAACATCAGTGTCTTTCTTTAGAGAAATTCTTTACAATTCTAAAAATACTGTTTAAATACTTCTGCTGGACACAATAGCCCATTGTGCCGTGTCCAAGCGCAGCCGCATTGGAGGTGTCTGGGGAGAGGGTCAGAACACACACTGGTCAGATAATCAGTCGGCACTAAGGCCCCTGCAAAGTCCAGGAAGAACCTGACGCACTGACCCACTGACCAAGAGCCAGTTTTAACACTAAAGTTTTGGTTGAGTTTTGTTTGGGACAATTAGTTCAGTGAAAGTTAAATCTAGGGCGGGGCAGACGAGACTGTGTCTGTCTTAAAGATACAAAACCTCCACATATACGATGGAGGCGTCAACCAGAGAGTCGTGGTCAAAGATAAATACGCTCAGCACAGACGTGAGCAGAGGCAGATGAAGCGCTGACGTCTAGGGACGCTCGAGCATGGGAAAGAATCAATCTAAAAGCGATGTGCCCGTCCCGGAGACGCCTGTCACTATGGCAACGTCAAATAAATATGGGAAAGAGTGTCTGGACTGGCGGATCACTACGCACGGACAAAATATATGATTCATGTCAGCAAAACTGTTAAATTGAATGAATAGAAAGGAAGGGTTTGTGATTTCTGTCATGCCTTTGTGATTTTAATGCATTTTTGAATTTCCTTGTCAACGAATTGTGCACTACAAATAAACTTGCCTTGCCTTATTATTATTACTATGACCCAACTTTTTTCTAATAAATTTTCTGTAAAATTATATGTTGTTTTCTAATTGCTGTATTGTGACCCTGAGTGTTTTGAATAGTTCTTAAAATAACTATTGACTATTATTATTACTTCACAACGTTAAATACGTCCTGTTCAGTTCAAATCTGTTTATTCCAACATCAATCAACATTAACACTATAATATAAACAGAAACACCATCATGTCCACACAAGATAACAACTGAAAAGAGATGATGGCGTTCCTTATCCAAAATGTTCATGTTCACCTACCCCCTGTCTCCGCCCACAGCACTTGAAAAAAACACAACGCTGTAAAAAATAAGAAAAAAACTCGCTTCCAACCGTGTAACGTCACTAAGAGGCTGGGACAGCAGCAGAAGCACGTCCTCGTTCTCGGACACGTTATTATTAGATGCAGACAGCCACGGCAGTCTCATTTTGACCCCGGTATCTGCTGTCGCTGTTCATCTGTACTTCTGTCATTCTGTTATTAGAGCCCACGGCAACGGACAAACCATACCAAACATCTGATCGTTACAGAGTTTAGTTTGGACTCATCAGATGATTGAAACGCCTGTTGTGTACACAGTTATTTGTATTAACTGTGTACTTTGTCTTCCAATAATGAACTAAACATGTTGCCAGGTGTTAGAGTTATCACATAAATGTAATTATTGGGTCATCTGATGATTCTGTTACAGTTTTTCTAGCCGTCCTTCGCAGCCTTTCCCCCCTAAACTCACTGGTTTTGGTTTTGGACATGGTTTTGTTTTTACTCTACACAGGAAACGGCGCTGTCTGTGACCTCGGGGCCGGCCTCCCTGGGTTTGGCCTGAGTTACATTTCCTGTTGCTGGGAGACAGTTTAAATCATTGTAAACTATGTGGAAGGGCAAAAGAAGACAAAGTGGCAAAAGAAAGTTGAATTATGTTGAATGAACAATGTTTTTTCAACATGTCGGTAGTACTTTACAATAACTACACTCAACTTAAAGCGCCCCCTACAGGTTTGATGACTCATTGAAGCACATTTTTCAACTTTATAATTTCACTTCCTGTTTGTAATTGATCACATCACACTAGGAAATTACCCAGCAAACAAATGTCGGGCCAATGTCACAATTTGTCCCCCTTTTTTTTTTACTAAAACAAATATATGAGAGAGACTTTATTTTGTTGAATTCATGTTTAGAGCGTCAAAAAAGTAGTTTCTTTGTGTACATTCTACATAAACCTTGACTGGAATAAGTGTTCCTGGTGTGATGTCACTTCCTGTCATTTTCCACAGATTTGTTGACTTTTCTCCCCAAATACCTGCTCGACTGGTGTAAAACTATAATTTAAATGTACAACAGGTATAAATACACCAAATAAAGTCAGAAAATCGTAAAAACCTGTCATATGTCACTTCAACCTTAATTAAGTAGTTACTGAGCCTGAATCATGCTTAATAAACTATTTGTTCATTATGAATTGGGTCTTTGTTTAAGCTTTTTTAAGGCAAATTAAGGTGTAGTTTTTATAAAGAGTCATTACATTTCAGTTAGTTGTTTCCTTCAGTGTGATTTTGAATGTCTCAAACACATTATTATTATGACTGTTTCCGTATTACACATGGGTTATGACACATGGTTATTACACATGGGTTATTACACATGGGTTATGACACATGGTTATTATACATGGGTTATTACACATGGGTTATGACACATGGTTATTACACATGGGTTATTACACATGTGTTATGACACATGGTTATTACACATGGGTTATGACACATGGTTATTACACATGGGTTATTACACATGGGTTATGACACATGGTTATTACACATGGGTTATTACACATGTGTTATGACACATGGTTATTACACATGGGTTATGACACATGGTTATTACACATGGGTTATTACACATGGGTTATGACACATGGTTATTATACATGGGTTATGACACATGGTTATTACACATGGGTTATTACACAAGGGTTATGACACATGGTTATTATACATGGGTTATTACACATGGGTTATGACACATGGTTATTACACATGGGTTATTACACATGGGTTATGACACATGGTTATTACACATGGGTTATTACATATGGGTTATGACACATGGTTATTACACATGTGTTATGACACATGGTTATTACACATGGGTTCTTAGGTGTTTGTGTGTTTGTGTTGCAGATGCTGGTGCCCGCTGTGGTCTTCAGCACTTTGGGCAAGTGCGGCTGCTGCTGGAACGAGAGCCTCATGGTGAGAGACGCCACAAAACACCAAAGTACAACCACAAAACTGTTACAAACAAGGAAGGTTTGATTGTACAGACACTGAAAAGGCTTAACTTCACTTTCTCTTATGTATTATTATAGTACACATATACATACATATACATATATTCTAGTTATTTATTCATTTATTCTAGTTATTTATTCATTATTATAGTTATTTATTCATTATTATAGTTATTTATTCATTATTATTAGTTATTCATGTATTATAGCTATTTATTCATTATTGTAGTTATTTATACATTTATTATAGTTATTTATTCATTATTAAGTTATTTGTTCATTTATTATAGTTATTGCTTGTTCTGTTCGTTCTGTTCATTCCGCTCGTTCCGCTCATTCTGCTTGTTCTGCTCGTTCTGTTCGTTCTGCTCGTTCTCGTTCTGCTCATTCTGTTCGTTTTGCTCGTTCTGCTCATTCTCATTCTGTTCGTTCTGTTCGTTTTGGTCGTTCTGTTCGTTCTCTTCGTTCTGCCCGTTCTCTCTCATTCCCCGCTCAGACTAAAGCCTCATCAGTGTTTCGGAGCTGAATAATAATCCTCTTTTTGAACAGGCCGCTCTTTGTTTGGTCACAGAGTCCAGCTGCAGGAGCTGAGTGTCGCCTCTGTCCCGCCTCTGTCCCGTCCAAACACCTCACTCTGTCCCGCCCAAACACCGCACTCTGTCCCGTCCAAACACTGCACTCTGTCCCGCCCAACACCTCACTCTGTCCCGCCCAAACACCGCACTCTGTCCCGCCCAAACACCGCACTCTGTCCCTCCCAACACTGCACTCTGTCCCTCCCAACACTGCACTCTGTCCCGTCCAAACACCGCACTCTGTCCCGCCCAACACCGCACTCTGTCCCGCCCAAACACCGCACTCTGTCCCGCCCAACACCGCACTCTGTCCCGCCCAAACACCGCACTCTGTCCCGCCCAACACTGCACTCTGTCCCGCCCAAACACCGCACTCTGTCCCGCCCAAACACCGCACTCTGTCCCGCCCAACACCGCACTCTGTCCCGCCCGAACACTGCACTCTGTCCCGCCCAAACACCGCACTCTGTCCCGCCCAAACACCTCACTCTGTCCCGCCCAACACCGCACTCTGTCCCGTCCAAACACCGCACTCTGTCCCGCCCAAACACCGCCCTCTGTCCCGCCCAAACATCACCCTCTGTCCCGCCCTAACACCGCACTCTGATTTAGTCACATTTAAACGGTCGATCCCTGTCAAGTTGTTTGGCCCTTTCAAAGCTCAGAAATACTGTCTCGTGTCTCAGGTGTGTGTGTTGTGTCACAGATATGTGTGTTGTGTCACAGATGTGTGTGTCTCAGTTGTGTGTATTGTGTCACAGATATGTGTGTTGTGTCACAGATGTGTGTGTCTCAGTTGTGTGTCTTGTGTCACAGTTGTGTGTGTTGTGTCACAGTTGTGTGTGTTGTGTCACAGATGTGTGTATTGTGTCACAGATGTGTGTGTCTCAGTTGTGTGTCTTGTGTCTCAGTTGTGTGTCTTGTGTCACAGTTGTGTGTGTTGTGTCACAGATGTGTGTATTGTGTCACAGATGTGTGTGTCTCAGTTGTGTGTCTTGTGTCTCAGTTGTGTGTGTTGTGTCACAGATGTGTGTATTGTGTCACAGATGTGTGTGTCTCAGTTGTGTGTCTTGTGTCACAGTTGTGTGTGTTGTGTCACAGTTGTGTGTGTTGTGTCACAGATGTGTGTATTGTGTCACAGATGTGTGTGTCTCAGTTGTGTGTCTTGTGTCTCAGTTGTGTGTCTTGTGTCACAGTTGTGTGTGTTGTGTCACAGATGTGTGTATTGTGTCACAGATGTGTGTGTCTCAGTTGTGTGTCTTGTGTCTCAGTTGTGTGTGTTGTGTCACAGATGTGTGTATTGTGTCACAGATGTGTGTGTCTCAGTTGTGTGTCTTGTGTCACAGTTGTGTGTGTTGTGTCACAGTTGTGTGTCTTGTGTCACAGATGTGTGTCTTGTGTCACAGATGTGTGGGTCTCAGTTGTGTGTCTTGTGTCACAGTTGTGTGTGTTGTGTCACAGATGTGTGTCTTGTGTCACAGATGTGTGGGTCTCAGTTGTGTGTCTTGTGTCACAGATGTGTGTATTGTGTCACAGATGTGTGTGTCTCAGTTGTGTGTCTTGTGTCTCAGTTGTGTGTCTTGTGTCACAGATGTGTGTCTTGTGTCACAGATGTGTGGGTCGGTGCTGGCGGCTGTGGTCGGGCTCCTTGGTTCCTCTTACTCATTTGTGGTCTCGGGCTTTGCTCTGGTTCAGGGGCCGCAGTGTTTCACTGTGATGGGATGGACTTATCCTTTTGACGACCAGAACGCCAGGTAACCATGGAAACACACGCTTCATTCAGCTGATAATACTTTATACACTTTATACTTTGCATACTTTATACACTTTATATTTTATATGCTTTATACTTTATATGCTTTATACTTTATATACTTTATACTTTATATACTTTATACACTTTATACTTTATATGCTTTATACTTTATATGCTTTATACTTTATATACTTTATACTTTATATACTTTATACTTTATATACTTTATACATAGAGGTTATGTCCATGGAGCTATACTTCATATACCTTATACTTTATATGCTTTATACTTTATACTTTATATACTTTATACATGGAGGTTATGTCCATGGAGCTATACTTCAGATACCTTATACCTTATACTTTATATGCTTTATACTTTATACTTTATATACTTTATACATGGAGGTTATGTCCATGGAGCTATTGTCTCCATGAAACTTACTTAAGAGCAGAGTTGTTTATTCGGTCAGGACACGTTCATGAACACATGATGTAAACACACGTCTCTCGTTCACACTTGGACACTAGAGGCAAAGAGAGAAGTGTCTTGCCCAAGAGTTACCGACGGTGTTTACTAGCGCCCCCCCCCCCCCCCCTGTGGCATTCCAGCGGTCTTCCATCCAAGTACCAACCAGAGATGTGACGGGATCAGGCTTTGACACGTTGGCGTTGGCAACAGCAGGGGGAGATAAAGGACACTTTTCCAGTTCACTTCAGAAGGATCCTCTGGCCTTTTCTTAACCCAGTCCTTTGTGTCCACAGTCTGAAGTGTGTAGCTGCTACTTTAAGAGCTGGTCTTCATGTCTGTGGGAGAATAAATTACCTTTGAAGTCCAAGATAAATCCATAGATAAAAGTTGATGAAATGAAGTAATAAAACACTTTAGAGGTTGTTTCCAGGTGAAAGCTCATGTGCTCTCGTGACACGCTCTCGTGTGTTTCAGGTACGTCCTGGAGCCGGAGACGTGGTCGCAGTGTCTTCAGCCCGTGAACATCGTGGAGTGGAACGTGACCCTGCTGAGCGTGCTCCTGGGCCTGTCCGTCCTGGAGTTCATCATCTGCCTGTGTCAGCTCGGTAACGGTTTGGTGAACGCCGTGTGCCGGCCTTGCTGCTACAAACAGGAGTACAGCCTCAACGCGTAGGACCACGCCCTCTCTGGCCACGCCTTCTCTGGCTTTTTACTGCAGTACTTTACGATGACCGAAGTTGGCGCCGCGTCTACGTCCGGGCTGGACTCTGGTCGTGGGTTCCGGCGTCACCGTTCCACTCTAATGTTCCAGAAGATAAATTCCCATTCATTTTTCCTGCAGATCCTTTGAAATTAACAGTTTAAAAGCAATCTGGGGCTAAACGAGTTACAGTTTGTCTCTTGTTCCGTGTAGATGTGTAAATGTTTTATTCTGTGAACTGTAGATGATGCACTTTGCCCCAGGTCGGCCTCGGAAAATAGCGCTCGATCTCAGCGCGTTCTGTTTAAATAAAGGTTAATAAATACGTAATGAGCAGAGATAGGCAGCTATTTTTGCTATGATTTCCTCAAAATATCCTTATAATTCTGCATCTTTTTCAGTTATGTCAATTTGCGTCTAAATGTGAAGTTTTAACTGAATCCTAAACATTAAAACATCGATCAATAATCGAAATGCTTGTAACTGTAAAGCAGGATAATCAATAAACCCTTTTGTAAATGTATTTTTAAAAGTATTGTTAAAAAATACACTGTACAATGAAATACTTTATGACTTTCAACAGCTCAAATCTGATTTCACAACTCGCAACCCCCCAAAAAATAATAAATGAAATGAATAAAATTAAATAAATTAAAATAAATAAAATAAATGATATAAATACATACATACATGAATAATAGAAAAATTTGCCTTTAAATGATTGTTCTTTCGTCACATTTTCACATGTTTCTGAACGGTATAAACATTAAGACACACACATTTCAAGTTTTAAATGAGTTTCAGAATCACTTTTATTCATCCTCAAAGGGAATTATTTTTGTTACAGACGACAGCCGACCAGCAGAAGAAATAGAGTTATCAACAAACAAAAAAGAAAGAGCTCAAATTAAACATCACAGTGAAAATTGAATACGATAAATGTGTTTTTGTGAGAGTCTAGAACAACCTCCTGCAAAAGTGTCAAAACAACAACTCTGAACCGCTTTAAACTCTTCATCTTTACATTTTAAAACATTTGTCTTGTAAAAATGAATGGTAAATTTACTTCCAGGACTAAGGCCTTAGTTATTTTATTACTTGATTTACGGATCCGCCGCACTTAGATTATTGATTTATACAATATAAATAAAATAAATTATTATATTTTTAAATGTAAAAAGTGGTATTAAGTCAAAAGATAAGAGCGCGTGAAGCAATTTCTCGCCAAACTCCTGCGGGAGTCATTTATTTTGGAAAGCATTGTAGTGACGGAGCGGCGCCGTCCCTGCGCGCGGCCCCGGCGCGGCCCCGTTTCCCTGCTGCTGCGCGCCTTTATATCGCAAATACACATTTTAAACCCGTTTACCACATTTTCTTCAGCGCGTTTTGCCGTGACTGGGTGGGTGGGGGACGGTGCACACTTAAGCATCAGTTCTGTCTGTCTAAAACACGCTAAATCTACTGTTATACGCTCCTGCGTGCCGCGTCTCCCCCCCCCACTCCTCACGTGGTGAATTTTGGGCAAACCCGGAAGAAAACATCTTTTGAAATTGAAATTATATTTATATTTATATTTCGTCCGCCTGTGCAATATATTTCATTTAAAAATCCATAAACCAAGTAATAAAATAACTGCGGCCTAAGGCGGGACTTTTAGCTCCAGCAGGGCGGAGTTTAGTTCAGTTAAAATAAAAAATGACAATTTAAACAGTCGATGTAAGTTAAAGTGTCTAAACACACTTTTTAAATACATTTTCTAGAATCAAACAACGAGTTGATTGAAGTTTGTGATCGCGGACAAAAAAATTTTTTTTTCATTTTATGCACAAGAGAAAGAGTAAAGTCGGATGGTCGTCGTTTTAAACTTTATATCTTTTAAATCCTATTCCAAACGATTAGACTAGACTATGAATGATAAAAAACACAATTTAAAATGTGAAAAAGATGTTCCTGGTTTGGAACTTGTCTATTGTTTTTAGTTAAAATATTGTGTATTTGTTGTCGCGTTGTACAGTAGAACGTTGTTTTAATTGTTGAATTGTCGTGGCGCAGATCCAGATTACGTTTGGTTTCAGGTCTTTTAACGTTTGTTTCATGTCAGTTGTTATTTTGTGTCTTTGAGAGACGGTAGACGTTTTGTATACTGTAAGCACATACTGTATTTTTATATCCTCCATTTGTGTTTCAGTGAATTAAAAACACTTTATTTCTTTGACCATTGTTGTTGTTTTTTTACTAAGACATATCTTATTTATATTTATTTACTTTATCTATTTTTCACATTTTTAAAGAATATTGAAAAAAGAAAAAAACACTTTATTTCTTTAATTTTTTTTGATTTTTTTAATTAAGACATATTTTATTTTATTTACATTTATTTATTTTTTCAGATTTTTAAAGAACATTGAAAAAACTAAAAACTTAAATTAAGACATATTTGATTTATTCATATTTATTTAGGGAATTAATAAACAACAAACAAATAATTATTAAAATATTATTTTGATTTTCAAAATAAATTTATAATAGAATTTAGGTGTAAAAATTGCCAAAACGTTCCATATTAATAGGGATAAGACAAATAAATCTGAAAATGGATAAAGCCAGGTTTAAATGTCTTACTTTTATTGTCATCTCACGCACAAAAAACACATTTCTATTTAGGATTTGAATAAAACTTGATTTGACAGAAAATGTTCTCATTTATTTGAGTAAAAACTTTACTAAATCAGGTTTAAATCAGTACAAGATTGTAAAGTTTGGGAGGTAAATAAAATAAATAAATAAAATATGTTTTCTGTCTTACCTTAACATTTAAACAATAATAATACAAATCAAAAATCTAAATATGACTTTTACAGGGTCAAACGCCTTCAAAACACATATATTGTTGACGCTACACTAGAATAAGATAAATTGTTGACTCGACACTAAAATATGACAAGGAAAAAGAGTGAAATGAGCAGCAGAGAAAAAATAGAAAAAGCTGCTGTTGTGTAACGTGTCCAGACTCACTGACACGGGAGTTTCCAATGTCATGTTTATTTAGAGCAAACTCACAGTGAACTCTGGACCTGCACCCATCCGAATCACTCTGTTATTCCTCTTTAACTTTCATTTAAATCATTACATCCCAAATGATAAAGTAGATATTGCTCTGAAGTCGAACAATACTTCCACCAAATACATCTGGACCCTGCTTGAAGTGCATATTACAGGTTCCCATGTTCTTATTATTATTATTATTATTATTATCTTTTGTTTGTGATTTTATTAGTTTAGAAAATCAGTTGGATTGATAATTTTTAATTTAGTTAATTTTATTGTATTTCTGTAATTTCTTTGTGATTTGAATGTATTTTTCCTGCTGTGTGAAGCACTTTGAATTGCCTTGTGTATGAAATGTGCTCTACAAATAAACTTGCCTTGCCTTGCCTATGATTATTATGACTTAGATTAATGGAATTGAACCTGTGGTAAATATTTATTACACATTTACATAAGTCAAGTGGCAGTTTGTGAAGAAAATTTAAAAATAAAAGTTATAATATCATCCATGACCTTGTAAAATATCTTTATTATATTGCAATGTAATAAATAAGTCACAAACGACATAACTTTACTTCCTTATCGTCCTCAGGTTTATTATGTCTGAAGAAAGCAAACAGGAAGCTCAATACATTACACTACATGATGTTATTAATGAGCGATTGAATATGTTTTCTTTCATTATTACAGGTTTTTGTTCTTGCATTTGTGGTTTAACTCATTCAACTGTCAACAAGGATGTTATTTATGTTCCAATGTAGATAAAAACAACTCAAGATACATAAATAAAAATTAATAAATCACTTCAAAACCAAGGCTACAGATAAATATCTTATAAACAGCACCAAATTAGACTTTTTGCTCAACAGTTGTAGCATCTTTAAAGAGGGAATATTAAAGAATCTGCCATTTCAAAGAAGGTTTTTACAACAAAATCGAGTCTGAATCGTTGTTACGGCGACGCACATTGTCTCATCTTTCTCGTAAACACATTCTGAAACGTCCAAAGTTAACCGTGGGCTGTTTTTTAATTCAAACCCGGGTGTGAAATGTGGAGTCTTTACGTAACTCTGGGTCTCATTCTGTCCTGCGATTGGTCTGTTTATGCTTGTACCCGGTCAGTGACCCGCGTGTCCTCGCCGTCTGCTGCCGTGACCTGGACTCGTATAAAAGCGGTCTGGACTCGGACTGCGGTGGTCAGACCTCGCTCGGATCTCGCTCAGACCTCTCTTAGACCTCTCTCGGACCTCTCTCGGACCTCTCTCGGACCTCTCTCGAACCTCTCTCGGACCGTCCTCACGATCGTCTCATTTTCGCTCGTTCGTCGGTGGTTGAACATGTCGGCCCCGGCGCTGCTGTTGGTGCGGCTGGCGCTGCTTGGCTGCGCGGCGCTCCACGTGTCGGCCGTGACCAGGACGTACTTCCTGCGGATCGAGGAGACGTCGTGGAACTACGCGCCGAGCGGCATGAACGTCGTCCAGAACCGCACGCTGCCCGAGGACGAGTGAGTCCGGCGCGGCGTTTCATTTGTGCCATTTTGAACGTCGGCGTCAGAAGGACACGGTTTGGGGCCCGACCTTGACCTTTTGGTGTGACATGTTGACCTTTATCTCTCTGAGCAGTTTTGATCTCAGTCTGAATATTAAGAGAACTTTATTTTTCATTTCGATTACACTGATTATAATTATGTTTCCCTTCTTTCTTATGCCAGAGCCGGGCCCATTTTGTTGTGTTCCTCATGTTTATTCTCAAGTACCGTTTATTTTTAACTACTGTACTTTCTGGTGTACTATTGGAACAATTCTTATCGTCACAAAATGTTTTCCGTTTTGATAGTTTTGGCCGGGGTGCGACTTACTACTAAGTTATATTTATACTCATACTATTATAATATACATATTACTGTATTTTCCAAACTATAAGTCGCACCGGAGTATAAGTCGCACCTGCCAAAGAATGGATAATAGAGAAGAAAAAAACATATATAAGTCGCACTGGAGTATGAAATGCAGTTGCAAGTGTGAAAATAACAAATAATATCAAATATAAGTCGCTCCGGAGTATAAGTATAAGTATGAGTCGCACCCTGGCCAAAACTATGAAAAAAGGTGCGACTTATAGTCCGGAAAATACGGTATTTGTTATTTTCACACTTCTCACACTTTCACACGCGACTGCATTTCATACTCCTGTGCAAGTTGTATATGTTTTTTTCTACTCTATTATGCATTTTTTGGCTGAGTTGTATGTCCTGTAGTATGAGCTGTAGTATGTGCTGTAGTATGTGCTGTAGTATGAGCTGTAGTATGTGCTGTAGTATGTGCTGTAGTATGAGCTGTAGTATTAGCTGTAGTATGAGCTGTAGTATGTGCTGTAGTATGAGCTGTAGTATGTGCTGTAGTATGAGCTGTAGTATGTGCTGTAGTATGTGCTGTAGTATGAGCTGTAGTATGTGCTGTAGTATGAGCTGTAGTATGTGCTGTAGTATGTGCTGTAGTATGAGCTGTAGTATGAGCTGTAGTATGTGCTGTAGTATGAGCTGTAGTATGTGCTGTAGTATGTGCTGTAGTATGAGCTGTAGTATGTGCTGTAGTATGAGCTGTAGTATGTGCTGTAGTATGTGCTGTAGTATGTGCTGTAGTATTAGCTGTAGTAGGTACTGTAGTATGTGCTGTAGTATGAGCTGTAGTATGAGCTGTAGTATGTGCTGTAGTATGAGCTGTAGTATGAGCTGTAGTATGTGCTGTAGTATTAGCTGTAGTATGTGCTGTAGTATGAGCTGTAGTATGAGCTGTAGTATGTGCTGTAGTATGAGCTGTAGTATGAGCTGTAGTATGTGCTGTAGTATTAGCTGTAGTATGTGCTGTAGTATGACTTGTAGTATGAGCTGTAGTATGTGCTGTAGTATGTGCTGTAGTATGAGCTGTAGTATGAGCTGTAGTATATGCTGTAGTATGAGCTGTAGTATGAGCTGTAGTATGTGCTGTAGTATGAGCTGTAGTATGTGCTGTAGTATGAGCTGTAGTATGAGCTGTAGTATGAGCTGTAGTATGTGCTGTAGTATGAGCTGTAGTATGAGCTGTAGTATGTGCTGTAGTATGAGCTGTAGTATGAGCTGTAGTATGTGCTGTAGTATTAGCTGTAGTATGTGCTGTAGTATGACTTGTAGTATGTGCTGTAGTATATGCTGTAGTATGTGCTGTAGTATTAGCTGTAGTATGTGCTGTAGTATGACTTGTAGTATGTGCTGTAGTATGAGCTGTAGTATGTGCTGTAGTATGAGCTGTAGTATGTGCTGTAGTATGTGCTGTAGTATGAGCTGTAGTAAGTGCTGTAGTATGAGCTGTAGTATGACTTGTAGTATGAGCTGTAGTATGTGCTGTAGTATGAGCTGTAGTATGTGCTGCAGTATGTGCTGTAGTATGAGCTGTAGTATGAGCTGTAGTATGTGCTGTAGTATTAGCTGTAGTAAGTGCTGTAGTATGACTTGTAGTATGTGCTGTAGTATGACTTGTAGTATGTGCTGTAGTATGTGCTGTAGTATGACTTGTAGTATGAGCTGTAGTATGTGCTGTAGTATGTGCTGTAGTATGACTTGTAGTATGTGCTGTAGTATGAGCTGTATTATGAGCTGTAGTATGTGCTGTAGTATGAGCTGTAGTATGAGCTGTAGTATGTGCTGTAGTATGAGCTGTAGTATGTGCTGTAGTATGTGCTGTAGTATGTGCTGTAGTATTAGCTGTAGTAGGTACTGTAGTATGAGCTGTAGTATGAGCTGTAGTATGTGCTGTAGTATTAGCTGTAGTAAGTGCTGTAGTATGACTTGTAGTATGTGCTGTAGTATGACTTGTAGTATGTGCTGTAGTATGTGCTGTAGTATGACTTGTAGTGTGACTTGTAGTATGTGCTGTAGTATGTGCTGTAGTATGACTTGTAGTAAGTGCTGTAGTATGACTTGTAGTATGTGCTGTAGTATGACTTGTAGTATGAGCTGTAGTATGTGCTGTAGTATGAGCTGTAGTATGTGCTGTAGTATGTGCTGTAGTATGTGCTGTAGTATTAGCTGTAGTAGGTACTGTAGTATGAGCTGTAGTATGAGCTGTAGTATATGCTGTAGTATGAGCTGTAGTATGAGCTGTAGTATGAGCTGTAGTATGTGCTGTATTATGAGCTGTAGTATGTGCTGTAGTATGAGCTGTAGTATGAGCTGTAGTATGTGCTGTAGTATGAGCTGTAGTATGTGCTGTAGTATGAGCTGTAGTAAGTGCTGTAGTATGAGCTGTAGTATGAGCTGTAGTATGTGCTGTAGTATGTGCTGTAGTATGAGCTGTAGTATGTGCTGTAGTATGAGCTGTAGTATGTGCTGTAGTATGTGCTGTAGTATGAGCTGTAGTATGTGCTGTAGTATGAGCTGTAGTATGAGCTGTAGTATGAGCTGTAGTATGTGCTGTAGTATGTGCTGTAGTATGAGCTGTAGTATGAGCTGTAGTATGTGCTGTAGTATGAGCTGTAGTATGTGCTGTAGTATGAGCTGTAGTATGAGCTGTAGTATGTGCTGTAGTATGAGCTGTAGTATGAGCTGTAGTATGTGCTGTAGTATTAGCTGTAGTATGTGCTGTAGTATGTGCTGTAGTATGTGCTGTAGTATGAGCTGTAGTATTAGCTGTAGTATGTGCTGTAGTATGTGTTGTAGTATTAGCTGTAGTATGTGCTGTAGTATGTGCTGTAGTATGTGCTGTAGTATGAGCTGTAGTATAAGCTGTAGTATGAGCTGTAGTATGAGCTGTAGTATGTGCTGTAGTATGAGCTGTAGTATGTGCTGTAGTATGAGCTGTAGTATGAGCTGTAGTATGTGCTGTAGTATGTGCTGTAGTATTAGCTGTAGTATGTGCTGTAGTATGTGCTGTAGTATGAGCTGTAGTATGAGCTGTAGTATGTGCTGTAGTATTAGCTGTAGTATGTGCTGTAGTATGAGCTGTAGTATGAGCTGTAGTATGTGCTGTAGTATGAGCTGTAGTATGAGCTGTAGTATGTGCTGTAGTATTAGCTGTAGTATGTGCTGTAGTATGACTTGTAGTATGAGCTGTAGTATGTGCTGTAGTATGTGCTGTAGTATGAGCTGTAGTATGAGCTGTAGTATGTGCTGTAGTATGAGCTGTAGTATGAGCTGTAGTATGTGCTGTAGTATGAGCTGTAGTATGTGCTGTAGTATGAGCTGTAGTATGAGCTGTAGTATGAGCTGTAGTATGTGCTGTAGTATGAGCTGTAGTATGAGCTGTAGTATGTGCTGTAGTATGAGCTGTAGTATGAGCTGTAGTATGTGCTGTAGTATTAGCTGTAGTATGTGCTGTAGTATGACTTGTAGTATGTACTGTAGTATGTGCTGTAGTATGTGCTGTAGTATTAGCTGTAGTATGTGCTGTAGTATGACTTGTAGTATGTGCTGTAGTATGTGCTGTAGTATGAGCTGTAGTAAGTGCTGTAGTATGAGCTGTAGTATGACTTGTAGTATGAGCTGTAGTATGTGCTGTAGTATGAGCTGTAGTATGTGCTGTAGTATGAGCTGTAGTATGTGCTGTAGTATGTGCTGTAGTATGAGCTGTAGTAAGTGCTGTAGTATGAGCTGTAGTATGACTTGTAGTATGAGCTGTAGTATGTGCTGTAGTATGAGCTGTAGTATGTGCTGCAGTATGTGCTGTAGTATGAGCTGTAGTATGAGCTGCAGTATGTGCTGTAGTATTAGCTGTAGTAAGTGCTGTAGTATGACTTGTAGTATGTGCTGTAGTATGACTTGTAGTATGTGCTGTAGTATGTGCTGTAGTATGACTTGTAGTATGAGCTGTAGTATGTGCTGTAGTATGTGCTGTAGTATGAGCTGTAGTATGAGCTGTAGTATGTGCTGTAGTATTAGCTGTAGTAAGTGCTGTAGTATGACTTGTAGTATGACTTGTAGTATGTGCTGTAGTATGTGCTGTAGTATGACTTGTAGTGTGACTTGTAGTATGTGCTGTAGTATGTGCTGTAGTATGACTTGTAGTAAGTGCTGTAGTATGACTTGTAGTATGTGCTGTAGTATGACTTGTAGTATGAGCTGTAGTATGTGCTGTAGTATGAGCTGTAGTATGTGCTGTAGTATGTGCTGTAGTATGTGCTGTAGTATTAGCTGTAGTAGGTACTGTAGTATGAGCTGTAGTATGAGCTGTAGTATATGCTGTAGTATGAGCTGTAGTATGAGCTGTAGTATGAGCTGTAGTATGTGCTGTATTATGAGCTGTAGTATGTGCTGTAGTATGAGCTGTAGTATGAGCTGTAGTATGTGCTGTAGTATGAGCTGTAGTATGTGCTGTAGTATGAGCTGTAGTAAGTGCTGTAGTATGAGCTGTAGTATGAGCTGTAGTATGTGCTGTAGTATGTGCTGTAGTATGAGCTGTAGTATGTGCTGTAGTATGAGCTGTAGTATGTGCTGTAGTATGTGCTGTAGTATGAGCTGTAGTATGTGCTGTAGTATGAGCTGTAGTATGAGCTGTAGTATGAGCTGTAGTATGTGCTGTAGTATGTGCTGTAGTATGAGCTGTACTATGAGCTGTAGTATGTGCTGTAGTATGAGCTGTAGTATGTGCTGTAGTATGAGCTGTAGTATGAGCTGTAGTATGTGCTGTAGTATGAGCTGTAGTATGAGCTGTAGTATGTGCTGTAGTATTAGCTGTAGTATGTGCTGTAGTATGTGCTGTAGTATGTGCTGTAGTATGAGCTGTAGTATTAGCTGTAGTATGTGCTGTAGTATGTGCTGTAGTATTAGCTGTAGTATGTGCTGTAGTATGTGCTGTAGTATGTGCTGTAGTATGAGCTGTAGTATAAGCTGTAGTATGAGCTGTAGTATGAGCTGTAGTATGTGCTGTAGTATGAGCTGTAGTATGAGCTGTAGTATGTGCTGTAGTATTAGCTGTAGTATGTGCTGTAGTATGACTTGTAGTATGTGCTGTAGTATGTGCTGTAGTATGTGCTGTAGTATGAGCTGTAGTATGAGCTGTAGTATGAGCTGTAGTATGTGCTGTAGTATGTGCTGTATTATGAGCTGTAGTATGAGCTGTAGTATGATCTGTAGTATGAGCTGTAGTATTAGCTGTAGTATGTGCTGTAGTATGTGCTGTAGTTTGAGCTGTAGTATGAGCTGTAGTATGTGCTGTAGTATGTGCTGTAGTATGTGCTGTAGTATGAGCTGTAGTATGAGCTGTAGTATGTGCTGTAGTATGTGCTGTAGTATTAGCTGTAGTATGTGCTGTAGTATGTGCTGTAGTATGAGCTGTAGTATGAGCTGTAGTATGTGCTGTAGTATTAGCTGTAGTATGTGCTGTAGTATGAGCTGTAGTATGAGCTGTAGTATGTGCTGTAGTATGAACTGTAGTATGAGCTGTAGTATGTGCTGTAGTATTAGCTGTAGTATGTGCTGTAGTATGACTTGTAGTATGAGCTGTAGTATGTGCTGTAGTATGTGCTGTAGTATGAGCTGTAGTATGTGCTGTAGTATGAGCTGTAGTAAGTGCTGTAGTATGAGCTGTAGTATGAGCTGTAGTATGTGCTGTAGTATGAGCTGTAGTATGTGCTGTAGTATGTGCTGTAGTATGAGCTGTAGTATGTGCTGTAGTATGAGCTGTAGTATGAGCTGTAGTATGAGCTGTAGTATGTGCTGTAGTATGTGCTGTAGTATGAGCTGTAGTATGAGCTGTAGTATGTGCTGTAGTATGAGCTGTAGTATGTGCTGTAGTATGAGCTGTAGTATGAGCTGTAGTATGTGCTGTAGTATGAGCTGTAGTATGAGCTGTAGTATGTGCTGTAGTATTAGCTGTAGTATGTGCTGTAGTATGTGCTGTAGTATGTGCTGTAGTATGAGCTGTAGTATTAGCTGTAGTATGTGCTGTAGTATGTGCTGTAGTATTAGCTGTAGTATGTGCTGTAGTATGTGCTGTAGTATGTGCTGTAGTATGAGCTGTAGTATAAGCTGTAGTATGAGCTGTAGTATGAGCTGTAGTATGTGCTGTAGTATGAGCTGTAGTATGAGCTGTAGTATGTGCTGTAGTATTAGCTGTAGTATGTGCTGTAGTATGACCTGTAGTATGTGCTGTAGTATGTGCTGTAGTATGTGCTGTAGTATGAGCTGTAGTATGAGCTGTAGTATGAGCTGTAGTATGTGCTGTAGTATGTGCTGTATTATGAGCTGTAGTATGAGCTGTAGTATGACTTGTAGTATGAGCTGTAGTATTAGCTGTAGTAGGTGCTGTAGTATGTGCTGTAGTATGAGCTGTAGTATGTGCTGTAGTATGAGCTGTAGTATGAGCTGTAGTATGTGCTGTAGTATGTGCTGTAGTATTAGCTGTAGTATGTGCTGTAGTATGTGCTGTAGTATGAGCTGTAGTATGAGCTGCAGTATGAGCTGTAGTATGAGCTGTAGTATGTGCTGTAGTATTAGCTGTAGTATGAGCTGTAGTATGAGCTGTAGTATGAGCTGTAGTATGTGCTGTAGTATTAGCTGTAGTATGTGCTGTAGTAGGTGCTGTATTATGGGGTTCAAAGCGTGGGAAAAAGTAGCGGCTTAAAGTCCGAAAAGTACAATACATGCTACAAGTACAACAAATGTACTGCAAAAAATAACAATTACTCACAAAATGTTCTCAATTACAGTACGTGATATGAGTATTTGTAATTGTTACTTTCTTGTGATGGCCACTTAAACTTTCGATGATGATGTCACTGTTTACAGAGTGTGACTGAGAACAAGCCCCGCCTCCTCTAAAGTGCGTTTTGTTTGTCTGATTCCAGAGAAGCCTCGACGTTTCTCAAACGCGGCCCTCAGAGAATCGGCTCCATTTATAAAAAGGCCGTGTACAAGCAGTACACGGACGCCCTCTACAGGACAGAGATCACCAAACCAGAGTGGCTGGGGCTCCTGGGGCCCCTCATCATGGCAGAGGAGGGGGACACGATCACAGTGCAGCTCCGAAACGCAGCGTCGCGGCCCTACAGCATCCACCCACACGGACTCAACTACAGCAAGAGCAACGAGGGTGAGGCTAACAAACACACTGACTCAACTACAGCAAGAGCAACGAGGGTGAGGCCAACAAACACACTGACTCAACTACAGCAAGAGCAACGAGGGTGAGGCCAACAAACACACTGACTCAACTACAGCAAGAGCAACGAGGGTGAGGCCAACAAACACACTGACTCAACTACAGCAAGAGCAACGAGGATGAGGCCAACAAACACACTGACTTAACAACAGCAAGAGCAACGAGGGTGAGGCTAACAAACACACTGACTCAACTACAGCAAGAGCAACGAGGGTGAGGCCAACAAACACACTGACTCAACTACAGCAAGAGCAACGAGGGTGAGGCCAACAAACACACTGACTCAACTACAGCAAGAGCAACGAGGGTGAGGCTAACAAACACACTGACTCAACTACAGCAAGAGCAACGAGGATGAGGCCAACAAACACACTGACTCAACTACAGCAAGAGCAACGAGGGTGAGGCTAACAAACACACTGACTCAACTACAGCAAGAGCAACGAGGGTGAGGCCAACAAACACACTGACTCAACTACAGCAGGAGCAACGAGGATGAAGCTAACAAACACACTGACTCAACTACAGCAGGAGCAACGAGGATGAGGCTAACAAACACACTGACTCAACTACAGCAGGAGCAACGAGGATGAGGCTAACAAACACACTGACTCAACTACAGCAGGAGCAACGAGGATGAGGCCAACAAACACACTGACTCAACTACAGCAAGAGCAACGAGGATGAGGCCAACAAACACACTGACTCAACTACAGCAAGAGCAACGAGGATGAGGCCAACAAACACACTGACTCAACTACAGCAGGAGCAACGAGGGTGAGGCCAACAAACACACTGACTCAACTACAGCAAGAGCAACGAGGGTGAGGCCAACAAACACACTGACTCAACTACAGCAAGAGCAACGAGGGTGAGGCCAACAAACACACTGACTCAACTACAGCAAGAGCAACGAGGGTGAGGCCAACAAACACACTGACTCAACTACAGCAAGAGCAACGAGGGTGAGGCTAACAAACACACTGACTCAACTACAGCAAGAGCAACGAGGGTGAGGCCAACAAACACACTGACTCAACTACAGCAAGAGCAACGAGGATGAGGCCAACAAACACACTGACTCAACTACAGCAAGAGCAACGAGGATGAGGCCAACAAACACACTGACTCAACTACAGCAAGCGCAACGAGGATGAGGCCAACAAACACACTGACTCAACTACAGCAGGAGCAACGAGGGTGAGGCCAACAAACACACTGACTCAACTACAGCAAGAGCAACGAGGGTGAGGCCAACAAACACACTGACTCAACTACAGCAAGAGCAACGAGGGTGAGGCTAACAAACACACTGACTCAACTACAGCAAGAGCAACGAGGGTGAGGCTAACAAACACACTGACTCAACTACAGCAAGAGCAACGAGGGTGAGGCCAACAAACACACTGACTCAACTAAAGCAAGAGCAACGAGGGTGAGGCTAACAAACACACTGACTCAACTACAGCAAGAGCAACGAGGGTGAGGCCAACAAACACACTGACTCAACTACAGCAAGAGCAACGAGGATGAGGCCAACAAACACACTGACTCAACTACAGCAAGAGCAACGAGGATGAGGCCAACAAACACACTGACTCAACTACAGCAGGAGCAACGAGGATGAGGCCAACAAACACACTGACTCAACTACAGCAAGAGCAACGAGGGTGAGGCCAACAAACACACTGACTCAACTACAGCAAGAGCAACGAGGATGAGGCCAACAAACACACTGACTCAACTACAGCAAGAGCAACGAGGGTGAGGCCAACAAACACACTGACTCAACTACAGCAAGAGCAACGAGGGTGAGGCCAACAAACACACTGACTCAACTACAGCAAGAGCAACGAGGATGAGGCCAACAAACACACTGACTCAACTACAGCAAGAGCAACGAGGGTGAGGCTAACAAACACACTGACTCAACTACAGCAAGAGCAACGAGGGTGAGGCTAACAAACACACTGACTCAACTACAGCAAGAGCAACGAGGGTGAGGCCAACAAACACACTGACTCAACTCCAGCAACTCTCCAACCTAATCTCTGATCTAACCTCTGGACTAATCTCTGTCCAGGAGCGTTCTACCCTGACGGGACGGATGCTGGGATGAAGCGGGACGACGCGGTGGCCCCTGGTGGTACGCACGTGTATGAGTGGACTCTCCCTGAGGAGCACAGTCCCACAAGAGACGACCCGAACTGCCTGACCCGCTTCTACCACTCTCACACCTCCGCCCCCCGGGACATCGCCTCCGGGCTCGTCGGGCCCCTCGTCATCTGCAAGAAAGGTCTGGAGGTCAAAGCAGCATTACGGAACAATATTTAGTCTCTCAGAAGCTGTGGTGGAAAGTGCAGAGGAAAAAGTACAATCTGCACCTAAAGGTTTTTATTATTGAACTTAATTCACTTCATCCATAAAACTTTAGATATATCATTCCAAGTCTAATTTTTAAAGTTTAAAATCTAAAATCTGAGGTGAAAAATGGGGCAAAATTAGATGTTTTGTGGCAAATTTTCAGTCAGATCAAGTTTACTCAAAAACTGATTAAGAAATTCAAAATCCCTTCTGTAAATGTTTTTGTGTCTAAAATGCCAACAAAATGATCCAAGTCATTTAAATCTGGTTCCGCCCATTTTTTCAGATTTAAATATGTGCAATTTTGTCAATTTTCAAACATTAAAATGCCTTATTAGAAGTTTCAAATTCAAAATCTTTAGATTTTTTTTCCTATTCCTTTGGCAACTTTTACAGTGTATACTTTTTACTTTTATGTCAATACATTTTAGAGCAGCAATCAGTACTTTCTACTCCACTGTATGTTTGAACTGGACTGAAAAGCAGAAAGTACTTTTGGTTTGAGGGGTTTGTTTTAGTACCAACTTTTAGCAAAAAAAAAAATCAAATAACCAACACTTTAATAGTTCTCAAAATCTGTCTGAAATACTTGAAGTACGCTGAGATTCAATCCAAACTGCCCGGTCAGGTTGGTGCCCCTCGGAGCACTTGACGCCCTCTGACTGTAATGACACTGCTGCTCCTGTAGGAAAGTTGGATCTTCATGGAGACAGTTCAGGGGACTACGTGTACTCGCTGCTCTTCATGGTCCTGGACGAGAACTTGAGCTGGTACGTGGACGAGAACATCCGGACGTACATCACGTATCCGGCCAAGGGTCTGAAGGAGGACGAGGGCTTCATGGAGAGCAACATGATGCACGGTGAGAAGAAGGAACTCTGAAAAAACGCTGGTGTTTCAAGCGTGGTTCTCATGTCTTTGTGACGCAGCGATCAACGGTTATGTGTTTGGGAACCTGCCCGGACTGAGCATGTGCCAAGGGAACAAGATCTTCTGGCATCTGATGACGCTGGGCAACGAGGTAAAGTAAACAATCTGATATTTTGTGATTTACACGTGTTTCTAATCAGCGCTCTGAAGTCTGCGAGAGGCACCATCACACCTCGCTTTTCTCACGCTGAAAACGAATGGATTAATAGTGATTGAGGTGTTTTTTTTTATCAGCCGCCAGCTTCTGTTCACACATTTAGAACTTTTCTGGTTCCAGCAAAAGAACATCGCAACATCTTTTCCATAATCTACTAAAGCCACGACTCAGTGTGTTGTCGAGAGTGAAGCGCGTTTTTCACAACAAAAGCTTCACTTCAGGAATGTTTATGTTCCTGATCTTTCATTTTTATATATATATCTTCTTTTTTTCCGATTCTATAAACAGAATAGAACAAAACACAAAACAACCAGGGAGAATAAAGTGAAAGAAAAACACAATTAAACATCGACTAAAGTTCCATTTGGTCCAAAGTCGGTCAAATTTGTCCATTTCCAAATCAAGTCCAAATGTCATTTTTTTCCATTTGTCTGATGCCTGCCACGATCTCGGCCCAGTCCTCGATCATTGGTGCAGTTTGTGTCATCCACTTCCTTGTTACGGCCTTTTTTCCTGCCCCAAAACCATACTCCAAAGGTATCCATTGATCGTGTCCACGGCAGGAGTTTTGGTTCCTGCATTTTCCACACCGGATTCATTTTGTTGTTAATCGTAACTTGACTTCACAGACACGTTCAAACGTTTCTGCGGTTTCTGAAAAGATCAACCTCAGCAGAACGACATCTCGGAGGGAAAGCGCTCACGTCGTTCTCGCGGATAAAGAGCCACGAGACTGTAACAGATGTAAATGTCTCTTCTGCGCTGGTCCTGTTCTTGCAGGTGGACATGCACTCGGTCCACTTCCACGGGCAGGTGCTGACCACAGAGGGGCGCCACACGGACACCATCAGCCTGTTCCCCGGCGCCACGTCTATGGCCGAGATGGATGCGGACAACGAGGGGCACTGGCTGCTCTCCTGCAGCGTCAACGACCACCTCATGGGTAGGACGCCTCAAACATCCAGTGGGAAGTGGACGGAACAGCTGAAAATGAAGAGCCTAAATCCATTTCACTGATCACACCAAAATCATAATTGTTTATTAGACAGTACAATCTTGCAGATGTTACTTAACGTTTCTCTCGGTGTTGTAGCTGGGATGCAGGCCATGTTTGAGATAAAGAAGTGTTTCCCGAACGTGCACAAGCCCCGCCCCCACGGCGAGACCCGAGAAATTTTCATCGCAGCAGAAGAAGAAGTTTGGGACTACGCCCCGAACCAGCCGGCCGAGGGGTGAGACAAACATACCTGCGTTTAGTACACCACAGACAGAAGATGCACTCACACGGTCCACTCGCCTGATCTCGCCTGACCTCTGACCTCTGGAGCTACGCCTGGCTAGTTTAAATCTGATTCCGAGGTGCTTTGCTCAGTACAAAGTGAGGAGAGGAGTGGGACGGATCAGAAGCCTCATTTCTGTTAGAACTAATACCAAGAGTTTAAACGTAGTGAAAATAAGACCTGGAGTCACAGATTTCTCTTCATAGTTTTATACTGACTTTAGAGTTATTCAACATTTTATCTGGCCCACAACCCATCGTAAAAAAAATAAAAATCTTGTTCACTGGTTTAATTCTGGTTTAGCACAATTTTAGACCTGGTTTGGTCTTGTTTAGTCGTTTAGGCCTGTTTTGCCTCTGAGTCAGTCCTGGTTCAGACCTGGTCAGTTCGGGTCTAGTTCTACTTAAATTCTGGTTCAGTTCGGGATAGGCAATTTAGGCAAGGCAAGGCAAGGCAAGTTTATTTGTAGAGCACATTTCATACACAAGGCAATTCAAAGTGCTTCACACAGCAGGAAAAATGCATTCAAATCACAAAGAAATTACAGAAATACAATAAAATTAACTAAATTAAAAATTATCAATCCAACTGATTTTCTAAACTAATAAAATCACAAACAAAAGAGAAGAGTGCAACGATAAAAATTAACTACAATAAAATTAACTAAATTAAAAATTATCAATCCAACTGATTTTCTAAACTAATAAAATCACAAACAAAAGAGAAGAGTGCAAAGAAAAAATCCCTTCAGTCATATGCGCAGCTAAACAAAACTGTTTTTAGCTTAGATTTGAACATTGTCAGAGTAGAAGCCTGTCTCACATCTTCAGGAAGACTGTTCCAGATTTTAGCTGCATAAAACTGAAACGCAGATTCCCCATGTTTTGTCCTGACTCTGGGCACCCGCAGGAGGCCGGTCCCCGAGGTCCTCAGAGTCCGAGATGGTTCATATGGCACTAACATATCCAAGATGTACTTTGGTGCTAGGCCATGGAGAGACTTGTACACAAGCAGAGCTGCTTTAAAGTCTATTCTCTGAGCCACAGGGAGCCAGTGCAGAGACCTGAGAACAGGACTAATGTGATCATACTTCCTGGTTCTAGTCAGGACCCGAGCAGCAGCGTTCTGGATGTACTGCAGCTGTTTTACAGCTCGTTTGGAGAGGCCAGTGAGCAGGCCATTACAGTAGTCTAATCTACTGGAGACAAACGCGTGGATAAGTCTCTCTAAATCTGGTTTTGACACTATATTTTTGATTTTGGCAATGTTTTTTAGATGGTAAAAAGCTGCTGATGTTATTGATTTGACGTGGCTATTAAAGTTCAAGTCTGAGTCCATTATTACCCCCAGATTTCTAATTTGGTTTGTAGGTTTTAGAGCGAGACTCTGGAGGTGACCGCTAACACTTTCTCTTTGTTTCTGTGGGCCAAAAACGATTATTTCAGTCTTGTCTGAGTTCAGCTGGAGAAAGTTGTTTTGCATCCACACACTGATCTGTTGGATGCAGTGACAGAGTGAATCTACTGGTCCATAGTCACCTGCCGATAGTGAAACATAGATCTGAGTGTCGTCTGCATAATTGTGATAGGACACATTTTCACTGCGTATCAACTGACCCAACGGCAGCATGTAGAGGTTGAACAGAAGGGGACCCAGGACTGACCCTTGGGGCACTCCACAGGTCAGGGTCATGTGGTCTGAGACACAGCTACCAATTTCAACAAAGTACTTCCTGTCTTCCAGATAGGACCTTAACCAGTTTAGGGCAGTGCCAGTGATGCCCACCCAGTCCTCTAGTCTCTGTAAGAGGATCCCATGATCGACAGTGTCAAAAGCAGCACTCAGATCCAACAGAATTAAGACTGAGGCTTTGCCCGTGTCAGTGTTCAGGCGGATGTCATTTGTCACCTTGACAAGAGCAGTCTCAGTGCTGTGATGAGGTCTAAAACCTGACTGAAAAACATCTAATGAGTTGTTTATTAAGAGGAAATCTGTGAGCTGTTGGTAAACAACCTTTTCAAGGACTTTGCCCCAAAATGGTAGATTAGAGATGGGCCGGTAATGACTCAGTACTGCGGCATCAAGACTGCTCTTCTTTAGGAGAGGCTTTATGACCGCAGTTTTCAAAGACATTGGGAATGTTCCAGATTGAAGCGACATGTTAACTATGTGAGTGAGTGGTGCTAACAAACTGTTCAGCACAGACTTTAGAAATTTGGTGGGTAACACATCAAGGCAGCATGTAGATGAACTCAGACTGGTGACGATCTCATGGACAGTTTTGTCAGTTACTGGTGCAAAGTGAGTTAGCTCTAAGTGTCTTGGTGGTTTTAGGGTAATTTTTTGCATTGTGGGATTTATAGCATTTTTAATGCCCTGAACTTTGTCATTAAAGAATAATGCAAACTCATTACACTTGGATGTGGAAATGAGTTCTAATGGCAGCTGAGCTGGAGGGTTTGTTAATCTGTTTACTGTGGCAAACAGGACACGCGAGTTGTTACTGCAGCTTCCAATTATTTCAGAAAAATATCTTTCCCTAGTTCTACATAAGATTAGGTTGTACATGTTCAGCTTTTCTTTGTAAATCTCTCTTTGAACCTGGAGCTTTGACTTGCGCCATTTCCGTTCGGCCCTGCGGCACTCCCTTTTCTGTGCCCTGACCGAATCATCATTTCTCCACGGCGCCTTCTGCTTATTTTTAACCATTTTAGCCTTTATAGGGGCGATGGTGTCCAGAACATTCAAAACACTAGATGTAACAGAGTTCAACAAATCATTTACATTAGAACATGAGACATTTTCAAAGTTTATCATTTCCATAAACAGTGCACCTGTGCCATCACTTATGTGTCTCCTCTGAACAACTGCAGGACCAACCGGAGGTTTGGGAGAAACAGACAGGTCAAAGAAGACACAGAAATGATCAGACAGAGCAACATCGATCACATTAACATTTGAAATATTTACCCCCTTTGTAATTATGAGATCTAGAGTGTGTCCTTTGCTGTGGGTGGGGCCTCTCACATGCTGAGTAAGACTGAAGGTTTCAAGGACAGCATCAAGCTCTTTAGCGTTTCTGTCACAAATATTATCAACATGCACATTGAAATCACCTGTAATGACCAAACCATCAAAGTCTGTGCATATGACTGAAAGCATCTCAGTAAAATCATCAATAAAACTTTGGCAGTGCTGGGGAGGCTTGTATAAAACAATGAAGAGAATGGATGGAGACCGTTTTAGCTCCATTTTAAAGGATACATACTCAAATGATGAAAACACCCCAAAAGACAACCTGCGGGTAATTATTTCATCTCTAAAGACAGCACAGACTCCACCCCCTTTTTTGTTTTCTCGTGTTTCAGATTCAAACTTAAAGTTGGGTGGAGCAGATTCTACCAGAACTACATTTCCTGTGTTTTTGCCAAGCCATGTTTCAGTTAAAAACATAAAATCAAGATTATAAGAAGAAATACAATTATTAATTAAGAGAGATTTGTTACATAAGGATCTGACATTTAGCACAGCAAGTTTCAGACTAGTTTCAGTGGGACTGGGCTTTATCTTTTCACAGGGAATATGAATCACATTTCTCAGATTGGGCCTGACTCGCATTTTGTTTTTCCATCTGTGTGATGATGTGACTACAGAAATAGCACTAGGGGGGGCTCTTTTTACATAGGGCCCCGGGTTGGTTTGATTTTTAATGTGACAATAAGTCCCGGCAACGCTGAGACCCAGTGCATCCTAGCTATGGGAGATACCAGGTAAAAGGCGAGGTTGGATGGGTGGTGGGGCTTTTGTAGCCAAGGAGAGTTTGGGACCAGGTGAGAGGCGAGGGGGGATGGGTGGTGGGGCTTTTGTTGGTGTAGTCGGCATAGCCCTTGCTATATTGGGCGTGAGTGGAGCCATCTTAATGCCTGATTTGATCAGACTTTCAAAATGGCTGGGAAGGCCCATGGGTGAGAGTGGAGATGAGAAGGAGAATGATGAATCTTTAGTGGGAGTATATGTTGCAGGGGGAACCCAGGGCTGGTGTGAAGGCAGGGGCGATGACAGGGATGTTGTTGGGCTTGTCACAGATGGGTCCAAGGCCTTTGAAGATTGTTCCTTTGCTGGAGGCGGTGGAGGTGAATGTGGAGCAGCTGGAGCTGAATCCTTTGCTGGTGG
The DNA here is from genome assembly GCF_026437365.1 of Eucyclogobius newberryi. Lineage (NCBI taxonomy): Eukaryota > Metazoa > Chordata > Actinopteri > Gobiiformes > Gobiidae > Eucyclogobius > Eucyclogobius newberryi. Next base: position 19,567,166 of record NW_027316532.1, read on the forward strand.
TGGTGGAGCAGCTGCTGATGAATCCTTTGGTGGAGGCTGAGGTTGTGGTGCTTATGATGTTGAAACATTGGCTCGGTCTCTGGCTGATGGAGCAGGAATTCTTCTCTCATTCCTCTCTTCTCTAACTATCTGCTCAGGACCCTGTCCAGGCCCAGTCCAATGCCTCAGAGCGTGGAGCAGGTTCTCTGTCAGCACCCTCACTCCACCTCTGCATAGGTGGGGGCCATTTCTCTTAAACAGGTCCTCTCGTTTCCAGAATAGATAGAAGTTCTCAATATAGTGTAGTCCTCTCGGGGAACACTCTTTGGACAGCCATGTGTTCAGCTGAAGAAGCCGGCTAAACTTGTTTATCCTCCTGTCGATGTTTGGAAGAGGTCCACTTATGAATGTTTTGATTTCCATTTTATCAAGCACGTCGAATAACTTCAAGAAGTCTTTTTTCAAAACTTCAGTCTGTTCCCGCCGCATGTCCACTGCACCCACGTGCACAATCAGCTGTTTAGCTCCTCCATGCTTAGCCATAATATTTGGAAGGAGTGACGTTATCTCAGAAACAGTGGCGCTTGGAAAAGAATGTGTGTTTATCTTTTCATGCGTCACGTGACTTATCGCGCCGTTCCCAACTAAAACAATCTCTGTGACCTTGGCTTGTGGCACAGTTCCTCCTTGCTGTATTTTGGCCACGTCATCTTTCCTTTTTTCATTTAATTCCATCTCTGAAAGTGGTAAAAATCTGTTGGTGAGCTGTATTTTAGGTGACTTCACGTTATCTTTGTATCGTTTAGGCTTTGCTCCAAGTTTGTTCCAAGAAACAGCCTGGTCTTTCTGGTTTTTAGACAGTTTTGGAAACGACACAGAGTCACTGCGGTTTAGGTTGAAAGTAGCAGTTTTTCTTGTAAAAAGTGTGCTCTTCTTACCGTCGGTTGACACAGGAATTGTATCGTGAAGAACTTTTTCAGATTCCAAAACAAATATCCGTGTTTTCAGCTCATTAATTTCTTGTTGATATTTCCGACAGCGTTCACAGTCTTTCTCCCTTCTTCTCACGGACATGTCGCTGGCGTCAGATATGTCGTTAAAACTGGAAAAATGTTCTTAAAATCCTTGGTTTACTTGAAAAAGTCTAAAGCAAAAATGTTTGGAAGACAAAAACTGATTAAAAAGCAAAATAAATAAGGAAAGCAGCGATAGCAAGCGGAGCGAGCAAAAAAGCGTGTGCACTCTTCGGAAGCAGGATGCTATGTCTTTAGCAAAGCGATGTTGGTAAATCATGTAATTTCACACACAAATCTAATCCATCAGTAGTTATTCTATCAACTCAATTGATTGAAATAGTGTTGGGGATATTTTGTTGTTGTTTGTCTGTTGTTACAGTGGTTAGAAGCCTTGGTCCTCGTGAAAATAAAGTGTAATAGTGTAAAAAGACAGAGTTGCAGTGTGACTGTTGTTGTTTGCGCAGCGAGGCCGAGGCGTTCGTGACCTCAGGAGCCCAGAGGATCGGGAGTCGATACAAAAAGGCCCGTTACGTGGAATACACCGACAACAGTTTCATGACCAAGATGTTACGCAGTCCAGAGGAGCAGCATCTGGGGATTCTGGGTAATTTACACAACATTTACAGAAAATGTCTCCCATTTGTGTAATTTTTCCAGTATTGATACTTGTTTTAGTATCATGTAGTATCTGAGGCTGGGTGTAAATGTTTTTGACGATGCCAAACGGCCCCACAATTTTGGAAAAAAAAGTTGAATTGCAATTTTTCTGACAAGTTTGGCATTAATGAATAATTAACCAATCGCAACAAATAATCATTATGTTATTTATCTATTGACACCAACCACACATGTGCAATGTCCCTAACCACTGCGCCACCGACCAACAAACTTTATTAAATCAAATAGGCAAAAAATATAGCATTTTCATTTTTATTTGCATCATACACTTTATTCTCTCTCTAGAAGTCTGTAGTCACTATATTTTATTTAACCATTATTTATAGTTGGCGTATTTAAAAAGTCTCAATGTTTTTGACAATTGTGATAAGATTTGTTATAAAATAAGAATTTGTTCTGACATTTTAAACACATTTTTAAAATTATATTATGTATTATATTATCATTTTATTTCATATTATATATATTTTACCTAGTTATTTTATTACTTTTTAAAATGTTGTATAGTTTTTATTCTATTTGTTGTTTTTAGCAACTATTTATTCTTTTAGATTATTTATTTACAGATTTTTTATTATTTTACTATTTTATTGTACTTGATATCATTGTATAGTATTTATTTATTTATTTATTTGTTTTTATCATTTTGGTGATGAGCACAGGTAGAGCATGTGTATTTAATGTTTCGCCTGCAGTGTATAAAACGTGCTGTAAAAACATGTATAAATAAAGTGTATTTGACATGTATAAAGTGTATTTGAGGTGGATAAACGTGTGGTTCGTGGCTCTGCAGGGCCCGTGATCCGAGCCCAGGAGAGGGACACGATCCGGGTGGTGTTCAAGAACAAAGCCAGTCGCCCGTACAGCGTCCAGCCTCACGGAGTCCAGTACAGCGTGGAGCAGGACGGCACGCTCTACCACAACGAGCTGGAGGGTGCGTCGCCGAGCAGGTCGCCCACGTCTCCGTCTGAAATATTAACCCTGTTTGTGTTTGGAACGTGCAGAGAGTCACACTGAGAAGAGGCTGAGGGAGCTGAAGAAACAACCGCGTAAGTGTCAAACGCCGGGGAGTCTAGTCTATATTTACTATGTTTTTCCGCTGCATTCAATAGTGAGATCAAAAGGATCTTACCATTGTAAACAAAACCAAACAAAACAGAAATAAACATCAAGTGCCCCCTACAGGTCGGACGACTCATTGAACTAAAATGCAGTAAGGGATCATCTCAAAATGGGTGGAAGCTGAAAAGACTTAATATTTTTCGTCTTGGGGGGAGGGGAGGTTGAACCTGCATTTCGTCTTTTTGTTGCTTTGAAGCTTCAATACATCGTTGTGGCAGTCATTGTTTTGAAATGCTAAAAAACTCTTATCGGCAACAAGCATTAGGCCAACATTAGGTGGCGAGTGCGTGCGCGGAGCACAGCGGGTGCGTGCGGGGGATCACGGCGCGCCTTGGCCGGCGCGAGGGGCGGGGCGTCGCCATCGCCAACGCGGCTGGTGCAGAAAAGTTGGAAAAGCTTTTTTGCGGCAAGACACGGTGCAGCAAATGATCAAGAGATTTGGCTCTAGTAACGTGCTACGCACTGCCCTGAAAAACGACCAACACAAACCCCACATGAGGTTTCGGCCAATCACAGAAGACGTGAGATTCTCACTGAGACAAAAGCGCATGTACTGCTTCTGTCATTCTGACATGTCTAAGGTCTAAACATTACAGGTTTTGACAAGAAACATTAGTTTCTCACTCTCTCATCCTCTTGAGACTATCTCAATGTGGTCATCTCACAGTTTGAGTTGAATGGGATGTGCCGTAGGGCCCCTAGGGCCCGTGGACCATGTGGATTGAGTAAACAAACATGCGCGACAGGTGACATTATTTGGAGAGTTCATAACTTCTAAATATAAACTTACCAAAGGATGTTCAGGGATGTTCACTAGAGGTGAGCAGGGTCCATCAAGCTACTATCGTTTTATCAACACGTAACATTTTGGTGAAGCCAGACAAAGTCTTTTGGGGGGGAGGGGGTCAAGAGAGAGAGATGAAACAAATTAAGTCTTTTCAGCTTCAACCCATTTTGAGATGATCCCTAAAGATCAATACATGTTATCACAGATCAGCCCACTTTTAGGTTCATAATTTCACTTTCTGTTTGTAATTGATGACATCACACTAGTTTCAGCCCCTCCTCCAGGAAGCATTCTACTTGAAACAATATACAGTACATACAATAATACTTTTAATATTATGTCATAGACCTAGCAAACTCAACCTTTGTACACTTAACAGACTTTAAAGCTGCACAGTGTAACTGTTCAGGTGCATTTGAAGCTATAAACCTCTGATAAAACAGATTGTGAGCTGTGGGGCTCGTCTCCATGGAGATGTATACACATTTAATGACGCGCAGTGGAACATTCAAAGCATTAACACGTTCATGTCATCGTTCAGGAGTGGTGACCCCTCTGGCGGCCGCTCAGGTGCGTCCCGGGACGGTGCACACGTATGAGTGGAGCGTGCCCGACGGAGCGGGTCCCGTGGAGGGCGAGGGGGACTGCCTCACATACATGTACTACTCTGGTGTGGACCCCGTCAAAGACACCAGCTCCGGACTGGTGGGGCCGATGCTCATCTGCAGAGACAACACGCTCAAGAAGGGGCTGCAGGTACTTCATGTCACCACTTCTGCTATTAAAGGGGACACACTGTACAAACTCAACTTTAAAAAGCTTGTTACACCGGTGTTTCCTCTAGGGCAGCGCAATTTTGATTAGATTTATGTTTTAATAAGAATCAGAATCTTTATTTATGGCCACACGTGGATTTTGCTTTCGGTACAAACACGTCAACTGTGACATCACAAACAGAAAACAAGCAAACAAACAAACAAACAAACAATCAGAAAAAAGTCATAAATAAAAAATAGGATTCTGTCAAACGTTCTCATTCAAATCATACAGACAAAAATACTGAAGACTCACTTGTATTTCAGAGCGTTTGTTCAGTTCTAAACTTAGCTTAGCAGTTAGCAGTTTTTATACAGAATTAGACATTATATTTTGTTATTTGTGTCGGAAATGATTTGATGATGATTATTTGATTTGCTAATCTGTTCAAAGTGAGATCTCGCAGCTCTAGTTTACCCAAAGTTGGATTTTGATTGATTCATGCACGCTTTAGTTAATCCTGCTTGAGTGCTCATAAAAGTCCTGTTTTCACCTTCCCCCTATCCCCTCTCACATCTCCGTTCTTTGATGTGATTCGCTGAAAAGTTGAGAGTGGTTCTAAAATGTCCACTTTTCAAAAATGAAAACACGTACATGACAATCCGCCGCTTGTTAAGGGGGAACGTCACTGTGAAGAGGCGGGACTTATCAGTATAAAGGGGTTGGGCTTATAGGATCTGCAGTTTTGAACAGGAAGTCAATGGACCTGTTTCTACTTCTGGGCCATTTTAGACCAAATATTTTGCGATTATGAATGAACTAAATGTAAAATGATGGTCTACAGTTACCTGGAAAAAAGGCATGATACGTCTCCTTTAACTATCATTGTTATATCGTTTCACAGGTTTATTTGTTTGTGTTTTCTGTCTGTCGCCTCACAACGGAAGATTAACTTTGCCCTTCACGTGTGCCGTCCCTGTTCAGAGAAATACATAAATCATCCAGGGGCGTAAAATAAGCTTTCATTGATTGTTTCGTAGCTTTGAGGAAGTCTCGCTCTCAGATGGAGACGGGAGCTTTTGTTTTCGTTTGATTTTCTTTCCTTTTTCATTTAAGTCCCGCACGTGACATTTTCAGCTGGTAAAGTACGCTCTGTCTAGCTTTTCTTTCTTGTAGCAATTTAACACGTGCCTGAAAGGTGAGGCCCCGTCAAATCAGATAAACCAATATTTCGATCTGATTTTTGGCGTGGATTTTTGGAGTGGTAAAAGTACAATTCCGTCTTTCAATCGTTGCCATTTTCGTTTTTGTTTTTGTCTTTTGCCACATTAGTTCATTACTTTTACCATTTGCCAATAATCGGATTCTCCAGAAAGACAATAAAAAAGTGAATCGGAGGCAGTTACAAGCGGTGCCATGTCAGATTAGCTCAAATATCTGACCCACCAGCACGTTGTCGTTGCTGGTGTAAGACAGAAGGAGCTTTTGATCGTGTTTGTTTTTTGTTTCCGGCCAGAAAAACTACGACAAAGAGTTCCACCTTTTGGCCTCGATCTTCGACGAGAACCTGAGCTGGTACCTGGACGACAACATCAAGAGCTTCACTCGGACGCCAGCGACGGTGAGGAAGGACGACGAGGGCTTCGTGGAGAGCAACAAGATGCACGGTGAGGGTCCCGCCTTCTGCTCAGACGGGCCGCGGCAAAAATATAGTCCACCACGTACTAAAAAGTTGAATTTCCTTTGTTTTTAGCCGCCAACTGCTCTTGTTGGCGGCTTAAAAAGTCCGCTCCGAAATTGTTTTACGCCCGGATGTCTCGAGACCGTCATCGTACACTGCATGTTTTTACGTCAGTGTGGTTCGGTAATGGTTTTTATCATTTTAGATAAAAAACATTACACAGAATCCATACTTCGTATGAACATTTACACAGAAAACACAGAAAAGGTTATTAACTCATTATGAAAATCACGCTTGCGATGGTGAACCACTTTGTAAACACAACTAGTATTTTGCTTAATCGTGGTACATTTTGCGGCAGAACTCTTTCCAAACACGTGATTTCATGTTTATTTCATTTCATTATCTTTTATTTGGACACATTTATTTTATTTAAACCAAATTAAAGTTAGATGTGCACAAAAGGAGGAAGGACAATACTTTGTACTCTCAACCCTTATTACGAACATTTGCCAAAAAAAGAGTCTTGTCCAGTTCCGGTTCAGTTACTTCTCAACCTTTGTAAAGACATATTAAATACATTTACATCCCAATACATTCCATTCGTGTTTTTCTTTAAACAAACACTTTTTATTAATGAATGACTTGTGGTTTGTCATACGTTTTTGAGAAAAACGAGTCAAGTTGATGACATTTTCAATCAATAAAGTGTAGGTTTAATGAGAACGAAACAGTGTTTTTGTTTTAGTGTTGATTATTTTTCTAGCAGAGACAAATATCATACATACATATATCAAACATATCAAACACAATTATAAGTATGAAGTATTTTGCGACAATACAACTTTCAGAAGCACGCTATATTAAGAGAAGAAACATATGAAGAGAGACACTCAACCCGCTGTAAATAACCTGCTATTTATTGAAAAAGCCAGTTTCTTCTTGAACGTTGTCATTGAATTCCCCTTTGTTGGTCCCGTCTCCAGCCATAAACGGCTTCGTGTACCGGAACGTGCCGGGGCTGAGCATGTGCAAGGGGGACAAGGTGTCGTGGCATCTGTCCGGCCTGGGCTCCGAGGCCGACCTGAACAGTCTGCACTTTGAGGGAAACCGCTTCCTTTTCCGACAGAACCGCAGAGACAGCATCAGCGTGTTTCCTCACGTGTCCCACACCGTCACCATGGAGCCCGACAGCATGGGTAACTATGGGCATTACCCTCGAGCAAAGCCGGGCCCCGAAAGATGCCATACGGGGCCGCAAGATGTATTGAAATCAACTCGAAATCACAAAGACTGCAGTTTATTTGAGTGACATAATTTCCTCTACGTCGGTTTTTAGTCATGTCTAAAACCCACAACACCTGTCAATTTAGATGTTCTTAGATTAGTTTAGCAGTTGGCATTGCAGTCTTCTCTCAAGCTCCCGTACGAGTTTAAAATGTGGACGTCAAACAGAATCTCTCAAAATACGAATCGCAATTGCAAAGTTTGTCTGAAAAAAATCCTAAATGGATTTTTATACAGAAGCCCGAGAAACACAATGTTCTTCAGTTTCCTCAGTTTTCTAGCCCTCTTAGACTCAGACACATTTGATTTATTTACTACAAGTGACACGGCAGTTCACATGTTACAAAAGTTAATAATAAATAACAAATGAATTAGAAAAATATACATATTATTTCCAGTTGCAAAAGACTAGTTTTTGTCAATGTCATAGTTTGCTAACCTAAAACGAAATAAAACGTACTGATATTTTTGTCAAATTAATAAAAACTAAACATAAATGGATGAACGGGACATTGACTAGATTTAGACCCTTAAACCAGAGCAGAAACGCGACGCAACACAGTCGTAAACTAAAATATATCTGTTCGGATTGACCAAAACTATTGACCACAACTAAATGAACGTGACATTTTCATCAACTAAAACTAGACAAACTAAAAACACTGGTGAACACTGGGTCAGGCTCCCCAAAATCAACAACAATATAGCCAGTGCGCTCCTTTGTTTACCAGTAAACATGACATTTACATGTGTGCGATGTCCTGTTGCGCCCCCGTCAGGCGAGTTCGAGGTGGTGTCTCCCACAGTCAGTAACTACCACGGTGGAATGAGGGCCAACTACACTGTGAAGAAGTGCAGCATTTTCCAGCGGCAGGGCGAGGTCATGCTGCATTCAAAGGCCTACTACATCGCTGCGGTGGAGCTGGACTGGAACTACGCCCCCAACAGGACCTGGGAGGAACAGCAATTCCAAAACAACGACAGGTAAATGCCAACGTCATTGATAGCGCATTGATATCTTGAAAATACTTGCAATTTTGGATTAAAAGTTGGATTTGAAAACATTTCTTCTTCTTTACAAATGTAGTCCAGCGACAGCTTTTCTGGACAAAGATGGAGGATACATCGGCTCGACATACAAGAAAGTAGTTTATCGCCAGTACACCAACGACAAGTTCACCAAGCCAGTGGCAAGAACGCCGGATATGGAACACCTCGGCATCATGGGTAACTTAAGAAATCAAAACGATGCCATCGTGATTATGCACATGAGCTGAAATGATTGTTTATCTTGTTTTGGGAAGTTCTGGCTGTAGTTTAAGTCACTTTTTCCAGCATATTTCTTACAGGTTTCATTATTTTGTCTATATTTTAATCAAAAATAATGAGGACAAAATAAATATGTTGAAACTACACAATGAATATATTCTGAATGAACCAATTTATACAGATTTTTAGATGATTTGAATAGCATAAAACCGTTGCGTGTTGACTTTACTCGTGTACTCTTAGGTCCCATGATTCACGCAGACGTTGGAGACAAAGTGAAGGTGGTTTTCAAAAACATGGCATCTCGGCCGTACTCCATTCATGCTTACGGAGTGAAGACAGAGACGCCGGAGGTCCACGCCACGGCACCAGGTACAAAACCAACAGCTGGAGGACGGTAGTTTAAACCACTGTTTCCTAACCTTTTTCAGTCTCGAGCCCGCTAAAATCAACTGTTGGCGTTCGCGACGGCCGAACACAGAACAATTAGCTGCCCATATAAAGAAGTTATGTTTCATTTTCAGGAATTAGGCCAAGATACATTTATTTGGTTGGCCAACAAATGGAAATCTACATATCCCACTGCATTTGTAAGACTGTTTTCATGAGAAACGCTGGTTTAAATTGTAAATTGTAAATTGGTCTAACGTGTTAAAGGACATATAATTATCTCTCATTTAACCATGTTTTAACATTGTTCCTCATCACAAACACAGCTGGAGCAACATTAAGCTTCATTCACACTTGTTTGAATCCTAGTTATAAGGTCCTCTCCCTCTAAGCCACAAAAACACTGAAAAACACTGAATCTCCTCCGTGAGAATCTTCTGCTGTTTTTAACTCCATAAATCATCTCCAGACTCATTCTGTGAATTCCTCCCGTCTAATCACAATCAGTACAACTGTGTGCTGAGACCCGGAAGTGAGTGAAAAATACCTCCAACTGTGTGTAAATCCCTCTGCAGCCAGTAGATGGCGCCAAATCAAAGGTAGTCCTCTAGCCTCTGAGTCCAGATGACTACAACTGAGGTTTTTAGTCTTTATGCCCTTTTAGAAGTTCAAATACCTCTCCTCCATTGCTTTAATCCCACCACTATTGATCATTTTGGATATTCCCGCGTGTCAAGTGTGCTCTTTGTGTTTCCAGGCGAAACTCACTCTTACTACTGGTACGTGACCAAAAACACTGGCCCTACGAATTTTCAGGAGGACTGTTCCGTGTCCGCGTACTACTCCACCGTGGACGTCATTAAAGTACGACTACACGTGGGTTAAATACGTCCTGTGTGTGTGAAACTGTCGTGTTAAATGTGTGTGTTTCTTTAAGGACATGTACAGTGGCCTGGTGGGGCCTTTGGTCATCTGCCGCCGCAGCTGGGGCAGGTCAGAGCAGCTTTCATCATTTAAACGCACCAATTGTTCTGCGCTGTTTGAAAAGCGTCCAAACTACAGTGGCTTTAAACACCAAACATTACTTATAAATGATGATAAACTCCATGTTCCCTGTGCAGTTCACATACAATTGTTTCACATTTTAACCACGACCTAAATAAATCAGATTTTTTCATTTCATTTTTTTCCATAACCGAGCAACCCTGCAAGATCATGAGAGTAAGTTCAGAAGAGTTAATTGCATTCAACAAAGTATAAGCTCTATTTTAAGGTTGTTTTAGCAGTTTAGTTGATTAATCGTCGATGGTGTCTTATTTTCTTGGAGCTTTTGTATAAAAAATAGGGCTGCAACCAACGATCATTTGGCAAATCAATTAGTCTAGAGATTATTCTTTCGATTAATTGACTAGTTGTTTATAAAGAAAAGTTTTTAATCACATTTTCCCCAGATGAAGCTGAAGTGAAGCGTTTGAGGATCTGGACACAGGATTCATGGACAAAAGAGTGTCTTCATCAAATACACTGAATTTACACATTTTTCGTGTCATTTTCAGGCAATTGTGGCTCAATTTGAGTCATAGAACTTCTTTTTTCAGCTCATGACATGTTTTAGAACCCAAGTATGGACCAGTTAACAATTATTTAATTACTAAATTAGTTGGGATTAACTTGTTGCAGCCCTAATAAATAAATAGTTGCTTTTGTGGTTTGCTTTCCTTAAGTATTTCTTGAGTCGACTACATTTGTACTTGTACTTTGTAAATGCATGATGTAAAGTAAAAGCTTGGACCTGTTTTCTAATGTTATGTTTGGCCATGTGACTGGATAATGGACTCAGATTGTGTTTTTACAGGAGTTTGGGTATGAAGAAGGAAGTGGAAGAGTTTGCAACGCTTTTCCTGATCTTTGATGAGAATGAAAGCTGGTATTTCTTTTCTTATTTTATTTATTTTATTCGTTTTATTAATTTTATTCTATTTATTTATTTTATTTATTTTATTTATTTTATTTATTTTATTTATTTTATTTATTTTATTTATTTTATTTTATTTTATTTTTTGCATTTTATTTATTTTTTGAATTTTGTATTTATTTATTTAATTATTTCATGTATTTATTTCATTTATTTTATTTCGCTCTTTATGTTTCTCCTTATTCTAATTATTTTATATTTTTTAAATTCCAGGTATTTGGATGAAAACATCAGGACCCACGTCAGAAATCCAAGACCAAACCTGAAGAGCGAAGAAGGATTTATAGAAAGCAACACGATGCACGGTCAGATCCTTTTAAATATCGAGGAATTACCGTGAAATACTATAGAACAGAGCTTAATTTAACTGTAATTCTAGCTGTTTTTCAGATATATTTTCAGCCTGGATGTCTCGAGATGTCTCATTGAAATGTGTCCGTTCTGTTTGGCAGCGATTAACGGTTACATGTACGCCAACGTGCCCGGCCTGAACATGGAGGTGGGCGATAAAGTGTACTGGTATCTGATGGGCATGGGCACCGCCACGGACATCCACACGGCGCACTGGCACGGGCACAGCGTCGAGTACAAGGTGTGGACCAAGACTCTACAGTCAGAACATAATCAATCTTTACAGAAAAACAGAACAGAAGTTTACTGAAAAAGCACTTTTAAGTTTGGTGTGTCGATGATTTGTGTTTATGGATACGTTATGTACGGAAGCCCTGAGAGGCCCAAAAAATAATAATAAAATAAAATAAAAAGCCAGGTTAGTTTGAGAGCGTCAAAAAAATAAAAATAATAGACTTATAAATGTATTGATGATAAAAATAAATCAGTACCAAGACAACGCAGCCCAAAAACAAAAAAAACTAAAAATCATGATGTTTTCGTTTTTTTCTCTCAATGGGCTGTTTTTTTTTTTGCTTTTGGACGCAATCAAAAAGTAAAGGTACATGGTGCGTATATTTTTTCTACCTGCAAGCTCAAACCAGAAAGAGAGGTAAAAAAAGAATTTAGAAAAAATTGATAAACACCTGAAAATCATTGGTCAATAATATCGATCAATCATGCTAATGCTGTTTTTAAATCTCATTTGGGATCATTTCTCTTTAAACCTCTCTCTCACTCACTTAATTAGCAGATCAATAATTTATAAAATTGTCAGTTCACAATCTCGACAAAGATTTTGAATCGTTATGAGATGATGATCAAAACTTTCCCAAAATAAAACCCCAAATGAGCGCCTTGACTCACTACAGTTCATGTAATTACAGAAATCCACTTTTTTGTCGATCTGGAGCTTTTGACAATCTAGTAAAATGTTCCGTCTTTCTTTTGTCATCGATAATACGTCCATCACGGATAATTTTGGCCGGCATCATTAGTTTCAATTAAAATTTTGTGACGCCGACACGTGCATGAGCTCTTTAGTTGTGTTTGTCTGTGCGCTAAAGGTGCTCCGTACATCCCGTGTCCGTACATCCTGTGTCCGTACATCCTGTCCGTACATCCTGTGTCTGTACATCCCGTGTCCGTACATCCTGTCCGTACATCCTGTGTCCGTACATCCTGTCCGTACATCCCGTGTCCGTACATCCCGTGTCCGTACATCCTGTCCGTACATCCTGTGTCCGTACATCCTGTCCGTACATCCTGTCCCCGTACATCCCGTGTCCGTACATCCCGTGTCCGTACATCCTGTGTCCGTACATCCTGTCCGTACATCCCGTGTCCGTACATCCCGTGTCCGTACATCCCGTCTCCGTACATCCCGTGTCCGTACATCCCGTGTCCGTACATCCTGTCCGTACATCCCGTGTCCGTACATCCCGTGTCCGTACATCCTGTCCGTACATCCCGTGTCTGTACATCCCGTGTCCGTACATACTGTCCGTACATCCTGTGTCCGTACATCCCGTGTCCGTACATCCCGTGTCCGTACATCCTGTCCGTACATCCCGTGTCCGTACATCCCGTGTCCGTACATCCCGTGTCCGTACATCCCGTGTCCGTACATCCTGTCCGTACATCCCGTGTCCGTACATCCCGTGTCCGTACATCCCGTCCGTACATCCCGTGTCCGTACATCCCGTGTCCGTACATACTGTCCGTACATCCTGTGTCCGTACATCCTGTGTCCGTACATCCTGTCCGTACATCCTGTGTCCGTACATCCTGTGTCCGTACATCCCGTGTCCGTACATCCCGTGTCCGTACATCCTGTGTCCGTACAAAAGGAGAATGTGGTGAGTTGACTCTGCTGTTGTGTATCTGCTTAGCTCTTAGGAGGACCTCATCGCACCGACGTCTACGAGCTGTTCCCTGCCACCTTTCAGGTAAACAAACACTTGAGGAAGTTAAAACACTCAAAGGACATAGTATGCAAAATATGTTGACATTGTTCCATCATCAAAAACACACCGGGAGCTGCATTTAACTTCAGTTCCTCACTAAAACGCTCAGATTTCCCAGATTTGTCAAGTCAAAAGTAGAGGTGCAGTGTTTTTCTGTGTGCTTACATGTCGGGGCCAGTAGATTATTATTATTATGATTTTTTTTTTTTTAATTCATTGAATTCCATCCATTTTCTACCTCTTGTTCCCTTTCGGGGTCACGGGTGACTGGAGCCAATCCCAGTGACTTCGGGCCTTAGGCGGGGTACACCCTGGACAGTGGCCAACTGGTCGCAGGGCCAACACAGAGACATAGACATTAACCCAGCCATTCACTCCCTCTCATTTCCATTCGGTAGGGCCAATTTAGAGTCACCAATTATTTATTTCATTTATTTCATTTATTTCATTTATTTCATTTATTTCATTTATTGTATTTATTGTATTTATTGTATTTATTTTATTTCATTTATTTATTTTATTTATTTTATTTATTTTATTTATTTTATTTATTTTATTTATTTTATTTATTTTATTTATTTTATTTTATTCAGTTCCTCACTAAAACGGTCAGATTTCCCAGATCTGTCAAGTCAGAAGTAGCGGTGCGGTGTTTTTCTGTGTGCTTACATGTCGGGGCCAGTAGAGGAAGCGCTAACACCAAATCCGGATGAAGGAACGTCGGGCCAAGAGAGAGTCACGTGTGTTTAAAGCAGAACTAAGCATCTCTGCAGCTCCCTTGTGAAAAAAAGAGAATAAGTCGGTATAATCACGTACAAAAACATTACGTGTCGCCAAATATAAAAAAGGGGCCAGGGTTTCTCAGGAGGGTCGTCTTAGGGTCGATGTCGGCAACTGTTGCAAGGCTGGTTTTCCCGCCCGGAGACAGCCGGGGGCGACGACGGGCACCAAAAATACATATTGACCGTCACAGTGACATACAAAGACATTTAATAAGGTGGAAATGTGACTTAGTTCTTTAAAGGCCAACATCTGTCAGTATTTATAAAGTATTATTAGGCTACCCCAAATAAATTGTCTGTTTGCTGTAACCCGAGTCAACATTTTTCAAGTGGGTCGGACGGTAGGCAAATTCTTATTTTTTATACTTTGAAGGCAAAAAAAAAATATCAAAATTTTAGCATTTTTTGACTCGGAGTGACCGCCAGGGGTCAGGCTTCAACAGTCAATGACGGAAAACGTCTCTATCAATCCGATCGGGAGACTAATTCTCACAATTTTAAGATATTTCAATCGACCTTTTGTACGCTGCTATCCTTTATTTTGGTAGCGAAGGCGAGCGGGGGGAACATGCGGGGGACCATACATCCATGATGACGCTGCTGGGCGTGTTTTAATCCCAGAATGCATTGTGTAAGTCAAATTTCACACCGTGATAGAGAAACACATGCACTATGGACACTTCAGTGGCGCCGACAGAGGCAAACTAACATGTAAAAAGAAATATAACGACACTCATGCGCAATCAGTTTTGTTACAGATGTATGTGGAGGACTGGATATGAATTCGCATATGTGTTACGTAATGCGTTATCAGTCCTTTGGGAGGAAAGATGGTTTAAGAAAGACAGGTTGGTGAGTCGGTGAAATAATTGAAACATAATTTTGAAGTTTTTTCAACAAAATTCTGATTTTTTTTCTTCTGTCGGCTAGTTTCATACCGGGACAGTCGGGTTACGGCAAACAGACATTTTTTTTTTTTTTTTATTGTCTGTAATTCACTATTTGCACTATTTATACAAACACCATTATCTTAACGAGCATTCATAAGCACTGTATGAATAATCATTAACTACCATCCAAAAAGCACACAACTGGTCACTTTACTGCCCTCTTCAGGTCAAACAGAGCGGTGCAGTCAGATTTACTTATCTAAGTTCAATGGTCGTTGTCATTTAGTCGCAACAAAGTCGACTGATCCACCCGTCAATCACATCTGAACTCGCGCAGACTAATACCGTGAACAGACTTGTATCAATCTGTTATTAAAGTGCAGAGAAATATCATTGTGGATTTTCTCGGCAAACCATTAGATTAGACTTGACCAACTTCAACACCACATTTATGATTCAAAAAATGCTTTGTTTTCAACCGTTTGGAGTCAAAAGCATCCGAGGCAAACTAAAACACTGACCAAATCACACCTTTTAGCTATAAATGTGGTGAATTATGTCCGTGCTACTGTCTTTTTCTGGTAAATGTGGCTGTGTTGATTGTGTTGTGTTTTTCCAAATGGCTAAAATATTCAACTCAATCCATTTGTGCATCTGTTCACGAGACACACTGGTTTAAAGTACAAAATAACAGCGTTTTCTTTCTCTAAACATGTGGCCTCCAACTCAAAATCCAACCCAAATCATTCTAAAACTGTTCAGGAACAAGGAAAGTTTGTCCTGTTTCTGCGCCGATTCTTCCTCAAATGTGTCTTTGTTTCTTCTTCTTGTTTTAGTGACGACTCATATCTCATGTGTTTTACCTTCACCTGACAGCGTTCCTGCTCGTTGACTTATGCTTTTGCTGTTTTCAGACGGTGAAGATGCGTCCTCAGGTCGCCGGGACGTGGCTGTTCCACTGTCACGTGTCGGATCATCTGATGGGAGGGATGGAGGCTCTCTACACCATCCGGGAAAAGGGTAAAAGTCACTCGGAAACAAAGTACAAATACTACAACTAGGGATGTCACCATTTCTAATTTTACTGTAACGACTACTGTGAGAATAAACATCAACAATTTATTTTTATTTATTTTATTTATTTTATTTATTTTATTTATTTTATTTATTTTATTTATTTTATTTATTTTATTTATTTTATTTATTTTATTTATTTTATTTATATAAATTCAATCTAAAACCCACACACAACATTTTTCATCTAAAAATGTCACAATTTCAATTTTTTTGTCTTTACTATTACATCATGTCTCAAATAATCACGATCATCGATTAACCTAACAATCTTGACATCCCTAATTACAACATCGAACATTTGTGTCTAATTTATTCATTTTCCCCCGAAACAGCAAAGAAGAAAGGCATTTTTGGATAAATTGTGGACAAACAGCGACAGAGAATTTACCCAAATTTGAAGATGTTTTATATTTAAACACATTTGTAATTAATTAAAATAATAAAACATGGTTAAACTGTTCCTTGGTCTTTTGAGTATTATTTGTATAATTTCTACTGACACAGATTTGACACTGGAGGGCGGCCAAACTACACACGAAACATAATTAATCAGGGCACTTTTGCTTATTGTGCTTTAAACAGTAAAAGAATACCACAAAATCGGTGCAAGAACGAGAATACTTTGTGTATTCACTTACAAAATACTGAAAACCTGCAATAAAATGTACTTTGTAACACGTTCTGTTACTTCGTCTTATGTATTCTGAATATCAAGGGTGGAAAGTCACAGTTTTTGAGTACATTTTTTGAGTATTTGTCCTTTTTTGACTAGATTTTCAAACACGTATACTTGCACTTGTACTTGAGTGAAATATTAGCATGTCATTGGGTTGGTAATCATGTGAGTATTGTGTACAAATCTACTTCTTTCCACGTCTACAAACGCAAAACGACACCTGTAAATACAATATTGATCAAAAATGCTGCGAAAATTGTGTACGGAATTACTTTTTACTGCAGTACTTTTTCTTGTAAGTGAGGAGATTTTTAGCCACATATCTGTACTTTTACTTGAATACACATGTGCAGTACTCTTTCCACTGCCTTTTGTCTTTGTTTCACAGTTTGTTCTGCGTTTAGAGAAACTTAAACACAAATTCGAGAGGTAAAAATGGCTTACTGTCGCTTTAAGAGCCGTGTTTTTGACTTCTCTCAACGCTCTACACAATATTCTTCTGATTATAGAAAAGTAACTGCACAAGAATACAGTTACTCACATTTATATTCCGAACATACAACTTATTTTCAGTACATGTATTCAGTTACCTCTCTTTACGTTACAGATAAAGCTCCGGATCATTCCAAAACGGTTAAGGAAATCTCACATTTTGTTCTGTTAAAGTTTTTTTCTTTTAGTATTTGTACTTGTTCAAATGAGTAGTTTCCATACTCATTTTAATATGAATGAGCGTCTGATTTGGGATCACACCAGTCCAGACCATAGAATTAAACTTTCTTTTGAGCAAATGTTGTAGCTACACTGAAGTAAATGAACACTAGGTGGCAGTGTTGTCATTAAATAGAAGTCGTGAGGCAGAACTTAAACACGTCTTTATTTGTGACTGAATTGCATTTGCAAAATTAGTAAAAGACTAAGTTAATTTAAATCTTCCTTCTTAGACAAATACTAACTTAAAAGAAAAAAGACAATTGTCAACAGGAATAAAGCTGTATTTTCGTATTTCCTTGGGAATACAGACTTATAACTGAAACAAAACTGTATATTTCTTTTGTATCATTCTCCAAATTTAGGCTATTTTACACAAACGCAGAAACATATTTAACACATTTCACGCCGTCTCTGTTCACAGTTTAGACACGTGACCTGTGACACCGGCGGCCATCTTGGCTCCAGACGCTAACGTAAACAGACGTAAACTCCAAATGAAATCTGCATAAACGGCTCAAATACCGGAACAGTTGTAGTATTTACCGTCAGCCGTGGTTCTGACATTCATACAACAACAAATGACATCTCACAAAAGCATAGCTGCAATTTAAAACGCCAATGTGGCGTTGTTGTAGTGAGTATGTAGAAAATGCTAATAAAATAATTGGCATCGGTGATTGGCACAGGTCAAATATCTTCTGACGACTGAAACGTGCCTTGTAAGTGTCTGAAACGTTCCCTGTGCATGGTCAAAGTGCCACACTTAATATAAATTATGTTTTTAAATGATTTTGAGCTTTTAGTGCTCACATTTAAGAACGTTTAAGTCGTGAAAAAGTGGTTTGAAAGCCAGATATCTGCTCCGATCGCCCTGTGAAACGTTAGCAAAACCTTTCAGGCGACATTTACAAACCAATTTTGTGTTTATAAGAAGAGAAAGTACAAAAAGTGTGATTATAGATGATGATCATTGTTGTTATTATACGATTGCAGGACAGGATTTGACAGGTGAAAATCTGCCAGGGCCACAATAATAAAACTCAAAATGTCAAATCCATTTTCAGTGAGAGTGATCGACAAACAACACACAACCTGGACCTGAACCTACAATAACAAAAGTGTAGTTGGAGATGTTAAGCGTCAACTTGGGTTCAGGAGCAGGACCACGCCTCAACCTCTACTCCTCCAGTAACCACGCCCCACGATTTAACCACACCTCTAATTACCCAGAAGCCCTATTTATAAGGCCTATTCACATCTCTTGTCGTCTCTGCTCTCTCAACCCCGCCCTCTCACCCCATGTCTCTATCATCTCCACCTTAACACATCACCATCTATGGAGGGGGCGGGGCTAATTACCCGAGACAGAGCCCCCATCCTGAGTCTCTACCCAGCCAACTCTCGTCGCTCCATCGTCGCTCCATCGCCGCGCCATCGTCGATGAATCGTCGCTCCACCGTTGCTCCACCGTCGCGCCATCGTCAATCCACCGTCACTCCACCATCGCTCCACCGTCGCTCCACCGTCACTCCACCATCGCTCCACCGTCGCTCCACCGTCGCTCCATCGTCGCTCCACCGTCGCTCCATCGTCGCTCCATTGTCGGTTCATCGTCGCTCCATCGTCGCTCCATCGTCGCTCCATTGTCGCTCCATCGTCGCTCCATCGTCGCTCCATCGTAGCTCCATCGTTGATCCATCGTCGATCCATCATCACTTATCAATAATCTTCTTTCATATTCCATTGTTGTGGCCTGGTCCTTGCTAGTGAAGACATATTAGCCTTTCATCATTCTGGCAGATTGTCCCTAAAATGCCGGACATAAAGTAAATAGAATAGAGTTTTTGTGAAGCTGCCTCTGTCGTTTTTGCCCTTGTTGTTTAGATTTCTTGTGTAAATTTAATGAGGGCTGGAGTAAAGCTGCCGTCGGAGGAATGAGCTGACAGACAGTAGATTGAACATTTCTTATGCCTTGACAACTCTTATTTAAAAGTTGAAGCCAATATAACCAAAAATTTGATTTCTAGGCTTGTTCTCAAGTGAAAAGAATAAAAAAAAAACTCCAGGTGGAATGTAAATGAAAAGTATATTAAAGTCTTTGAAAAAATAGAGAGTTTATTACTGTCTATTTATTACTAATACTATATGTATATATGCACTGTATGTTCTTGTATTTCACGTATTTTTTATTATTATATTTTCCATGATTTTCCATTTAGCCAGTTTCAACTCCTTAACGCTTCAACTGATTTCAACATGTTATACCTCATTACGATCACTTTCACAGTAGTACGTGTGCTAGTACTTTTGACATTTGAACAACCTCTACTTTTTGCAGAATTGTCGAATTTTCAAAAGTATTAGTTTTCCCCATTTAAATGAATTTGGGCATTGAGTGTCTGCGGAATTCTTTAGACTTTATTCTTTAGAATTTTGTGACGGAGCCAGTCGAGCGAGAGAGAGAGAGAGAGAGAGAGAGAGAGGGAGGGGGGAGAGAGAGGGAGAGAGAGAGGGGGGAGGGAGAGAGGGAGAGAGAGGGGGGAGGGAGAGAGAGAGAGAGAGGGGGGAGGGAGGGAGAGAGAGAGAGAGAGAGGGGGGGAGAGAGAGGGAGAGAGAGGGGGGAGAGAGAGGGAGAGAGAGGGGGGGAGGGAGAGAGAGAGAGAGAGGGGGGAGGGGGAGGGAGAGAGAGAGAGAGAGGGGGGAGGGGGAGGGAGAGAGAGAGAGCGAGGGGGGTGAGGGAGAGAGAGAGGGAGGGAGAGACACAAGCAAGAAAGTCTTAAATCCTTCATTTATCAGAGTTTGTGTGGTAAATACAGGACTTTAGAGTTTATGTGGTAAATACAGGACTTTAGAGTTTGTGTGGTAAATACAGGACTTTAGAGTTTGTGTGGTAAATACAGGACTTTAGAGTTTATGTGGTAAATACAGGACTTTAGAGTTTATGTGGTAAATACAGGACTTTAGAGTTTGTGTGGTAAATACAGGACTTTAGAGTTTGAGTGGTAAATATAGGACTTTAGAGTGTGTGTGATAATTATTAGACTTTAGAGTTTGTGTGGTAAATACAGGACTTTAGAGTTTGTGTGGTAAATATTAGACTTTAGAGTTTGTGTGGTAAATACAGGACTTTAGAGTTTGTGTGGTAAATATAGGACTTTAGAGTTTGTGTGGTAAATACAGGACTTTAGAGTTTGTGTGGTAAATATAGGACTTTAGAGTTTGTGTGGTAAATACAGGACTTTAGAGTTTGTGTGGTAAATACAGGACTTTAGAGTTTGTGTGGTAAATATAGGACTTTAGAGTTTGTGTGGTAAATACAGGACTTTAGAGTTTGTGTGGTAAATACAGGACTTTAGAGTTTGTGTGGTAAATATAGGACTTTAGAGTTTGTGTGGTAAATACAGGACTTTAGAGTTTGAGTGGTAAATACAGGACTTTAGAGTTTGTGTGATAAAAATATTAGACTTCAGAGTTTGTGTGGTAAATATAGGACTTTAGAGTTTGTGTGGTAAATATAGGACTTTAGAGTTTGTGTGGTAAATATAGGACTTTAGAGTTTGTGTGGTAAATATAGGACTTTAGAGTTTGAGTGGTAAATACAGGACTTTAGAGTTTGTGTGATAAAAATATTAGACTTCAGAGTTTGTGTGGTAAATATAGGACTTTAGAGTTTGTGTGGTAAATATAGGACTTTAGAGTTTGTGTGGTAAATATAGGACTTTAGAGTTTGTGTGGTAAATATAGGACTTTAGAGTTTGTGTGGTAAATACAGGACTTTAGAGTTTGTGTGGTAAATATAGGACTTTAGAGTTTGTGTGTTAGAAATACAGTAGTGAGTGTAATTGTGCTTCCAAACAAATGAGTCTTAAGGAAAAAGCACATAATGAGATATGATATAATATTAATATAGTGTTAATATTATATTCTGAATTTAATGACTTATGAATTATGAGTTGTGAACTAATGAGCTTTGTGATTCCTGCTGTGTGCTCGGTCTGTGATTATGTGTGTGTTTGTGGAGTCGTAATGTGTTTTATTTGTTGTTCTGTTGTTGTTGTGTGTTGTTGTTGTTGTGTGTTGTATTGTGTAACCTTTAATGTTCCATAACCCTGTCCAGGGACGACAGATGGAATCCAGCCTGTGGCAAAAACCTGCCAGATTTACATATGAATCATGTGTTCATTAATATGCACCGCACCTTCTCTAAATAAATAAACACACTCAGTTTGTGGTCAGGCTCATGTGAAAGCTCCAGTTCGAGGTGTGCACGAGTCGGCTCCGGGCAGAGGCGCGCATGAGTCGGATCCAGGAAGAGGCGCGCACGGGTCACAACATTGATGACTTGACTTGATAAAATGGACAAAGACCTGGGACTTGACTTGGACTTGGAGCCATGTGAATTGGGACGACTTAAAGCATAACTGAGCAGTAACATTAGTGATATAGCTCCCCCTGCAGCGCCCTTTTGGAACTACACTGTCAGAGAACCGACCCAAACGTCTGTTCTTCCTCCGTTTCCCCTCGTTCTTTTCTTTATTGAAATGAGTCAGTATAATCACACAGAAACACATTTAACGCTGCCAAATATATAAAAAGAAGATTTCTCAGGAGAATTGTCTTCAGGTCGAGGTCGGAAAATGTTGCAAGGCTGTTTTTCCGCCCAGAGACAGCAGGGGGCTGTACATACAGCATACAGCTCATGCTGTAATTTGGTATAACGACTTAAACCGAACTTGAAACTCAAAGCAGAGGACTTAGACGTGTGGGACTTGACTTTGACATGAGGTTAAGACTTAAAAAAATATAAATAAATAAATGTGTGAGCTCTAACAGGAACACGTGGTAGATAAAAATGAATGAATGTATAAATAAATAAATAAATAAAATGTCTAGAGAACCAAAAGACTAAAGGATGACATAATAAACAACTTGGCCATCATGTTGAATGTATTCGTTATTAGAATACATCGACATTATAATTGTAATCAGTAAAAAAGCTTTGTTTGGTGCACAACGAGGAGTTTATGCAATTTAAAACACAAATTTGACACGTGAATTCTGTCCACTGAGCGGCCAAACATCTTTAATCATGAAGTCATTTTCCATCATGTCCTATTTTCATTGATAAGCAGACAACGTGTGACAGCTGGTGTGATGCTGAACATAATTGGTGACCTGTCAATCATAAAATAAATAACTAATTTATCTGGCAGCCGATTGAATCTGATTGAAGTGAACGCATAGGCTCGTTATTATGGTTCCACACACAAACGTTATGGCTTTTATCTAAGCTTTTACTCACTTTGGTTTTCAATAATAGTCCATTTAAATCTCAGGCATTAACAATCTGAATAATAAATGTAAACAAGATGATAAATCCATATACCGTATTTTTATTAGTTTATATATAACTAACACTGCTAGCCCTGAACACGTGCAATACTGACTTAACCATGTGAAATACTGACCTAATGTGCAATACCGTCATATTCATGTGCAATTACTGTCGCACTCACACGCAATAATGTCACATTCATGTGCATATAACTGATGAAAATTGAGTGTTTATTTTACCATTATTATTAGTATTATTTTGTCTTACACTAGCTATTTTTATTTTATTTTATCTTTATTTATTTTTCCCCTCCATTCCTTATTAAGAAATGAGAGGTTATGTCTATAGGAGTTTTTGTTTATAAGAGTTTTTGTTTATAAGAGTTCTTCTATTAAGAGTGTTTTTTAAATTTCCTATAAGTTATCTGTCCTTCTCCTCTGTATCTACCTGCGTTGCAACAATGAAATTTTCCCATCTGTGGACAATAAAGGAATATCTTATCTTATCTTATATAAGTATACATATAAGTATAAGTCGCACCCCGGGCCAAAACTATAAAAAAGATGCGACTTATAGTCTGGAAAATACGGTGAATTACACAATAGTTATGACTTGACAAATAACACCTGATCACACCTTGTATTGTGTTATCTGTTTAAACGGTCAGAAAATTGTGTCCGCCGAGTGTAAAATCTCTGCATTTGCGATGGACTGTCACTTAATGATGACATTACAGCGCGATTCCGCTTTAGAACTACAGGCATTAACCCACCAAACTAAGTACTAATCAGAAAAAACACGATAAGCTGACATATATGCACTTTAATTTGGTATCGCATTAAAATACTGTGCGCTATCGTCCGGTCACTTAAGCAATGGTTGATTTTTAAGTTTTGCTTGTACCGCTTTACATTTAAAACCTCTACTCTACACAGTAATAACTATGTCAAAAGACAGATGAATTAGTTTTGTCTGCAGTTTTATTTTTTTTTGATTTTGCATTTAAAAGACACCACATAGTGCACTCAAAACATCAAAGCAAGTATAATCATAAGTTACATAAACATATACATATCAATATACACATATACTGGTACATGTACATGTATATACACATCAGGTGCTGTAACATTGGTACCCACCACTTGACCGAGGAACCTAGCATCCCAAACTGAGGACCACCCCAACTGGAAGCAGTGCCGAGGGCAAACGCACGGGCAAGCCAACACAGGACCCCCCCCAATTAACTTCAGGGCGGCCCCGACCCATGCCGGAGCCAGTACTGATCCACAATGCGGAGCTCACAAGGCCACCTTCATCCCGTGTCCAGGAATCCACTCGACCGTCCAAGAGAAGGCACGGAAATTGGGATCAAGCCTCTTACCCCGCGCCAAGCCGAAGCTGGGACTCCAGCACCGCACTATACATATACCTGTACATATACACATACACACATACATACCTACGCACCTACACCCCTACACCCTTACACCCCTACACCCTTACACCCCTACACCCTTACACCCCTACACCCCTACACCCCTACACCCCTACACCCCTACACCCTTACACCCCTACACCCTTACACCCCTACACCCCTACCCCCTACACCCTTACACCCCTACACCCCTACACCCTTACACCCCTACACCCCTACACCCCTACACCCTTACACCCCTACACCCTTACACCCCTACACCCCCCC
Organism: Eucyclogobius newberryi; assembly: GCF_026437365.1. Classification (NCBI taxonomy): domain Eukaryota; kingdom Metazoa; phylum Chordata; class Actinopteri; order Gobiiformes; family Gobiidae; genus Eucyclogobius; species Eucyclogobius newberryi. Next base: position 19,591,642 of record NW_027316532.1, read on the forward strand.
TAAAAAGAGAGGAGAGGAGAAAGGGGGGGAAATAATAATAATTAAAAATAATAATAATAGTAGAAAAAGCTTCAGTTGTAGTCATCTGGACTCAGTTAGAAAAAATAAGATGACTACAACTGAAGCTTTTTCTACTATGGAACACGCCTGGACGAATGAGGGATTACACCGAAATAATAATAATACAAATAATAAAATATAATCATAATCATCATAATAATAATAAATAAATAAATACAAATAATAATAGTAAGTACTGTATTTTTGTGTAAACTTCTATAAGAGGTTTTGGAGCGGCACCAATTATGTTCTTTACGTTGAGTTCCATATCTACAGTAATATCTGCTCACCATGATCCCTTCAATTTATCAAGTTATAGCATATCTACTTTAATGATGAATAAGTTTATCCCGTAAATTTAGTGATAGTTTTTTTAATCTGAAAAGCCCATGGTAATCACCTTATTCCATTCCTCTCCAAAGAAGGAGGCTAGTGGGGACCAGTTTTTAACAAATGGTCCTACAGAGCCTTTCAGGACGTGTGAGAGCCTCTCCAGTGGCATTAAGGACATGATCTTCTCCCTCCACATACGAAGATCTGGAGGTTCATCGTCTAGCCATCTTTGTAGGATTGTTAAGCGGGCTGCAAATAATAAAATTCTCAAAATACATTTATGTTTCTTCTCGGAATGTGTGTTTAGTCCTAAAACAAAACAATAAGGATCTGCTGGGATATTTATGAGTAGGAGGCGTTTAATTTCTGTTCGGACACATTGCCAAAAATGTTGAACTTGGGGACAAAACCATATTAGATGAGAGTATGTTCCCAAACTGGCTTTACATTTCCGACACTGTGGAGAGCTTATAGAATCATATTTACTGTGAATAACTGGTGTCACATGAAGTCTATGGATTATTTTGTATTGGGTTTCATAAGATCTATTAGAACATGTAATTTTCTTTGCATTTAATAATTCTTGTTTCCATTTTGACTCGTCCAAATGGGTTCCAAAGTCATCGGTCCAAAGATTTTTACTTTTTATCAAAATGGGTTTGACAAACATACATTTATACAAATAGCCTAAGCTTTTCTTTTTTAATTGAGCTGCCTTAAGTAAAATAGTTTCAAGTTCATTATTATAAGGGCCATTTTTATAGAATGGAATTGAAAAGATATAGCTTCTTATCTGTAAATATCGATAGAAATGTGTCTGTGGGAGATTATATTCTAACTTAAGTTGAGAAAAAGATTTTAGGTTTCCACCAGAGAAGAGGTCTTGGATCTTATATATACCGGCGTCCCTCCACATTTTAAAGCCTGCATCTGTGCATGATACTGGAAAATCGGGATTATCATAAATGGGTGCTAAAAATGAATATTGCTCCACTATTCTGAAGTGTCTGTGCACATTTTGCCAAGTTTTGAGGGTATTTTTCACAACAACATTATCATTTAGCCCTTTTATCAAGGAATTGTTATTAATAAATGGTATGGCTGAGAGTGCTGTATTTAGTCCCAGCGCTTCAAGATCCAAATATGAAGAGTCAGTATCATTTCTAATCTATTCTAGTATATATTTAATTTGGGCAGCCCAGAAGTAGTATTTTATGTTTGGTAATGCTAAGCCTCCTTTGTCAACTGGTAATTGTAGTTTTTCTAATTTCAGTCTCGGGCGTTTCCCTTTCCAAAGAAATTTCCTGATTAGTTGGTGAATTGACTTAAAAAATATTTCAGGAACATGATTAGGTAAAAGCTGCATTGGATATAGCAATCTTGGCAAGATGTTGTTGTGATTTTGGGCCTTACAAAAATAAATTGATTTGATTTGATTTGATGTTCATTTTAATGACGGCAACTCTCCCGGTCAATGATAATGGAAGAGGAGTCCATCTTTGTAAGTCTTTCTTAATTTTAGTCAAGGCTTGATTTAGATTTAACTCTGCTATATCATTGATTTTGGGGGAGATATTTAGACCAAGATACTTAAAGCCTTCAGATGATAATTTAAAGGGTATATATTTAGTTAGTTCGGAATAATTATACTTTCCCAAGGGTAGTGCAGTAGATTTCTCGTAGTTAACCTTATAGCCTGATTACGCTCCAAATGTGTTTATAATGTTGATTAGTGGAGGAACAGAACCTATAGGATCATTTAAGAATAAAAGGACGTCATCTGCATAGAGCGAGATCTTGTGTGTTTTGACTTCAGTTTGAATTATTTTCACTAAAGAGGAGATTCTTATCATTTTGGCCATTGCTAAGACGAAAAGTAATGGTGACAGAGGGCAGCCTTGTTTACTGCCTTTACTTATTGAAAATGGAGATGATGTCACTCCGTTAATACATATTGAGGCTTGAGGTTTGGAGTACAGAAGTCTTACCCAATCAGTAAACACTTCTCCAAAAGAGAATTCTTTTAAAGTGTAAAACAAATAAGGCCATTCAACATTGTCAAATGCCTTTTCAGCGTCCAATGTTACTATCATAGCATCTGATTGTTTCATCTTAATATATTGTAATATGTTAATTAGGCGCCTTATGTTGGTATATGAATTCCTATTAGCCACAAATCCTGTCTGGTCATTATTAATAATTTTAGGTACTATATTGTTAATTCTGGCTGCAAGCAGTTTGGCCAATATTTTACAGTCTATATTTTGACTGCTAATGGGCCGATACGAGGCGGGGTTGTTGGGGTCTTTATTTTCCTTCAAAATCACTTTTATAGTAGCCTGTTGCAGAGAAGGAGGAAGTGTTTTAATCGAAAAGGAGTGAATATACATTTTAGTTAATAAAGGGGCAAAAATATCTTTAAATATTTTATACATTTCAGATGGTAGACCATCTGGCCCACATGCCTTCCCTGATGGAAGGTTGTCTATCATCTTCTCAACTTCCTCACAAGTCATGTCCTTCTCACAGCTCTGTTTGTCCACCTCTGAGATTTTAGTTAACTTTATTTGTTGAAAAAAATTGAGCATTTTTAATTGTGTGCCTGAAAATTTAGATGAATACAGTATAGAATAATATTCACAAAATACTTTTGCAATTTCCATATTTGCATAACAGATCTTACCCTTTGGATCTTTAATTTGGGTAACTAGCTTTGTTGAGAACAGTGTTATTAATGAGATTAGAAAGATACTTTCCAGATCTATTAGCTTGTTCATATACTTTATGTTTTTGTTTAAATAAGGCTTTTTCTGCATTTTGAGTTATTAGGACATTTAAAGCTGTCCTTATTCTTAATAATTTAGCCCAATTTGCTTCGTTAACATTGTGTTTATGGTCAAGCTCTGCTTGTTTTAGTTCCTCTTCGAGGCGAGTTTGTTCATTCAGTTTCTTTTTCTTTTTAGCTGAGCAATAAGCAATTATTAATCCTCTTAAATAGGCCTTAGTTGTTTCCCACAAGTTTGAAGGGTTTGTATATTCATTGTCATTCTCTTGTATAAAAAAATGTAGTGTAGTTCTTTACGAATCATAGAGCAAAACTCAGAGTCCGATAGTATGGATCGATTACAATTCCATGTACATCTACCTGAATAGTTGTGGGACATATTCATATACAAAATGATCGGAGCATGGTCTGAGATGTGAATAGAACCGATAGTACATTTGTCAATCTTTTCAATTAGGTTTTGTGGAACTAGAAAATAGTCAATACGTGAATAGGTCTTATGAGGGCTTGAATAAAATGTGAAATTCTTATCAAGTGGGTTTTGTCTACGCCAGATATCAATTATGCCCGTTTCCTGAAGCATTTGACGAATAGATTTCTGTCTGGGGTTTAAAGGGGTTTTACAGCTGGGGAGTTTATCTACATTACCATCTAAGAAACAATTCCAATCACCCCCTATAATAGTATTTGGAGTTCCAAATTCCACAATCAATGATGTCAATTTAGAAAAAATATTCTATTTGATTTTTGGAGCTGTATAGACATTCAGGATGGTCACCGTGTACTAAAACAAAACATCCCCCTGGATCTGATTCAATGTGTTCAACTTTAAGTGGAAGATTTTTGTGGATCAAAATTGCAACTCCTCTGCTTGTGCTATTATAAGAGGAAAAATATATTTGGCCGACCCAGTCTCTTTTCAGTTTTAAATGCTCCGATTTCATCAAATGGGTCTCTTGTAGCAGTCCAATGGCTACCCTTTCCTTTTTCATAAATGTTAATATTTTATTCCTTTTTGTCGAGTTATTGCACCCTTTAATATTCCAAGAACATGTTATGACTGTTTTGACATTTACCATGAAGTTATTCTAAAACATGTGAGCTTGTTCCATCTTTTCAGAAGCCACAAATTGCTCAGTAGATCATTGGATGCCGCTTTAATAATAAAGAAGGTTAAAATAATCCAAATATATTTAAAAAAAAGAGTAAACACAAAATTAGAAAAAAATAAATAAAATGAAAAGTGAACACCTACACCAACCCATCCCATTCCCTCCCTCCCTTCTCCCCAAGCACCAAATACAGCACAAACTATCTCCATGCTGTTGTGCTAAAATATTCCCTAACATTTAGAAGAGGCTCTTGTCGACCTTTTATACTTTAAGAGTATTAGTCCAAGAACGTTTCCATTTGTTTTATTAGTATAGGCATAAGTATAAGGCCTGAATGGTAAATACGCCTACGGTAGTTGGTATTTAATATCCTTTAGTTTGTTCTAATATTGTCAGTGGAGAACTAAAATCCCAGCCCGACCTCGACACACAGGAAGAGGCCCGATGTCCGAGACCAGCACTTCCCTGGACAGCAGAATGAAACCCTCAACACTAAACAGCAGAAGCCCCACTCACACCGCTCTGAGGTCCATAGAAGCTCCAACAAGTATCAGGAAAACAGTTTTTTTTAATCTTGGAAAGAATCCCCAGTGACCCATCACAAACTACAACATAGTCCATTCCGATTTGATCACTCAGAATTGAGCTCCTCCTCCAGTAACAGATCATCATCACAGACTTAAGATCATCACTCAATCAATCAATCAATCACTCAATCAACTAACTCAACTAAACTAAATCAATTAACCTTCATTTATAGAGCCTTTTACAACACTTAAAATGACCAAAGTGCTTTACAATAAAATCAAGGCACACAACATATAAAACTAAATAAAAAACAAACTTTACTCAATAAAGTGCCATTACATTACAGAGTGTTAAATGCAAGTCTGAATAAATAAGTTTTTAGCCTGGATTTAAAAAGGTTAAAATCTGTGATGGTGCTCATGTCGGGGGGGAGGGGCATGTCGGGGGGAGGGGCATGTCGGGAGGGAGGGGCATGTCAGGGGGCAGTTTGTTTCAGAGTCTGGGACCAGCGACAGAGAAGGCTCAATCACCCCAGTTCTTAAGTCTGGCTCTGGGGACGTCCAGCAGAAGCTGACTTGACGACCTTAGAGCCGTGCTTGGGTTTCGGACAGACAGGAGCTCAGCCAGATAAGGTGGTGCCAGGCCATTTAGAGTTTTAAAAACAAATAGTAAAGTTTTAAAATCAGTTCTAAAAGAAACGGGAAGCCAGTGAAGAGAAAAAAGAACCGTCATAACCATCATCACACTCGTGAGGTCGGACAGAGGGAAACCATCATCGGTCACGCAATAACTAATCACACCCTGAAGAGATTGCACCCGTTCGCACCCGTCCTATGCCCAAATCTCTGAGCACCTATAAGACTTTTCCATGAGCTCTTGATTACGCCTATAAATTTCTGGATGGGAATTTACAAGAGATAATTTCAGGGGTCATTTCAGTTATTATTACGGGTCTGGTCGATCTGGACTCACTGCAGGTGCTGCCCCCCCCCAACCCCCCCGCTCGGTGAGATAATGGTTTAACCCGCTAATGCTGTGTGCAACAATGTGAGGCGTGAGTCTGGACTGTTTCAAATCATTGAGTTTCTTCTGCTTCTGGACCTAACCTTTACTCGTGTAGTTACAGGGCGACCGCTCAGCCCCCCCCCGCGTCCGCCGCCTGTGTCGGGGACGCTTTGCTGCTTTACCAGGCGCTGACGGTCCTCGCCCGAGTCCCCGCAGTGAGGGCTGATGGGAAGCAAACTGCATTACGTTGCGCCTTTGGGAGAGTCGTAAAAGTCATAAAAGAAGACGAACAAGACGCGGAAGAATCACCACTCTGCCCAAGTTTGAGCCGCGCCGTTCCATGTGACAAAATAAAAGACGTTAATGAGAAATACGGCGAACATAATACGAGTCACGGCGGATCAGAACGTAAAAGCGAATGGGAAGTTGGCGTTTGTGGTCTTTGTGTATATGAAACAAGTAAATAAGCGTCAGAATTTCATTGTGCATTTTGAGGTATTCGCCAACTGAACGTATAAATCTGTCTATATAGAATACTACAACAAGAATGGGAAGAATAATACACTTTCAGCTCGGAAATATAGAAGAATATAGGCTTATTCAAACATGGGCGAAAGAAACAACACACTTATTTCTTTATTTAAACCGGGAGTCTGCTTTAGCAGAATATCGGCTCTTTACGATCTTGATTTTCACAGAATGCCATTAGCGCACCGTTATCGCGCCTCTAATTTAAGCGCCAACACTTCAAAACAGCAGTAATGAGGTCAGAGGTGATTTGCATATCAGTGTGTTTAAAGTTGCAGCAAATAACATTCGATTATTTACAAGAAACCTGAAAAGAATGTCTAATACATCTCAAACGTTAACTTACAAATGTGCTAACAGTGTCTGGGTTGATAAAATAACTTGATTTATTCCACATTTCGGCTGCTTTCCTTGTTTTTATGACTTGTTCTGCGTCATTACGGAACATAAACTGTGATGTGCTGTTCATATTTTTTGTTGTTTGTTTGTTGCAAAAGACGCTATTAAACCTATCGCCATGGAGACATGCTGGTGACGCCACAGGCCGAGTTACGGGTCAGATATGAAAAACAAACACACTTCAATACATGCAAAATACAAAAATCAATCGTATGTGAACTCATTCCTGGCAAAGGAAAAGCTTCTTCTCCATGGAGCGAACACAGCACCAGAAAAGTTACACTGGGCGCCTTTAAAGTGAACACAGTCCGCATTCGTATGGCTTAAACGCACTTTTAAACCTGCTTTTTGGTCATTGTGGGATTAGAAATTCACGTTTTCTATTGACGGAAAGCGTGTTTCAAACCACGCCTCTCTGCCCTGTGAAGTATTTAGCAGTAGTTTGAGTTCCCTCTGTTGTCAGCGGTGAGAACGAACTGGGAAAACACAAACGAATGAAGCCAACAGCGCCTTTTGTTCGCCGTAAACACAATTTGCCCAGAGCACGAGGCTAGTGATGGTTCATGGGCTGATTGAACTCGACTAAACTGACCAGGCAGAGTCCAGATTTTGTACCTGTGATGTGTGATGGTAAACTGTGATGCCATTCTATCTATGCTGTCACTGTGTGCAGATAACATGAGAATATGGGCTCCTGATCTGATCTGTATCGATCATGAAGTCGTGCGTCAGGACATGTCTTGAGGGTCAGGCCACCTTCGAAAGAGATAGCGTGAATCTTTGCACCCGTGAGCGTGAATCTTTGCACCCGTGATGGTTGTTCTGTCTCTTTTGGAGCTGATTTGAGTGTGATGATGTGCATACGTGTCAGTTTATGTCACTGCTTTTAAAAGGATGTGTGTTGTCATCGTTCTGGAGGATGAGGGACATACCTTTGTCAGGGAAAGTGCTTATTTAGAATAGTTGATGATATTATGTCATTAACTGGGGTTTGGGAGCAGGTCCACGCCTCAACCTCTTCACTCCCCAGCTAGCCACGCCTCCTAACTAACGCCCCTTTTCCCCCCAGCAACCTATTTCTACCTGGCCATTCTAGCATCACTGTTTGTCCCCCCCCAAAATTAACTGTTTGTCTTTCAGCCCTAAGACACTTCAACATCTCCATCGGGGTGGGGGGTCCCGAATCGGCTGGAACGACCGCCAGAGATGGAGCCCCCATCCCGAGTCTCCGCATCCAACCTCGTCACCTTCCTTCGTCTTCTTTATCCATCATTATAATAAATAACATAGTTGTTGTGGCGTGGACCTTGTTGGTGAACTGTGCATGAGTAAATAAACATCCACCTTTTGAGAAAGACAAACTCTGTTCAATTTCATCATTTCTCGGTAATTGTTTGCAGAAATTCCACAGCAGATGCAACAATCCTGGGGAAATTCCAATGTAATTTCTGAGGCTCAGAGAAGACGACCTCGCAAACAGGATTAACGAAACAAGCGTGAACGAAGCCGTAATCGACTCCAATGTATGTCTTTGATGAAGGAACAAAATGAGCTCAATAAAGTAAATTATGTGTCCTTTAATACTTGATTACGTCCATAATTTAAAATGGTCAAATACATCCTGCCAAACTGCTCCGGCCGTCCACCGATGCCATCGCAGTCGTCCGCCGTTAGCTCTGCGGAAATGGAATTTAGAAGAGCTAGACCATGAAATGTGTCCACTAACGTCTGGAAAGCCCCGACTCGCCCTGAATCCCAATGACGCGCTAACTGCCCCGTCAAATTCAACTACAGGGCCATGATGCTCCACTGCCCTCCCCCTCCCCGGACGCCTCCTCCTCCTCCACCGCAGAAAACCTCCTAGAATCAGAGGGATGAGCGCTGTGTGTCGCTCCAGCGGTGGACTCGAATGTGAATGAGGTGTTAAGGCCCTGGAATGTCTCCGCTGCTTGATCATTCAGTCCAGGAACAGCTCGGAGACTAAATGTTGTCATTTTGGATCAGCTGCATGTGTCAAAGTAGATAGGTGAAAGCTGTCCTGTGCAGAAAGTGTTGTGTTTGACATGACAAGGGCTGGATATCGCTTGAAGGTGCATATGCTGCGTTCATGTGGTCCGAAGTTGAGCTGTCTGGATTCTGAACTTTTTTTTTTCTTTTTTTCGAAAAGTAGTACTTCTGTTGTCAGTTTTGTCTTTAACAGCGTTTCATGGTGTGAACCAATGAGACCAAGGCTGTGTTCTGTCCCAGTGCCACACACAAGGTGGAGGCGTCGACCAGAGAGTCGTGGTGGCACAGACGTGTGCAGAGGCAGATGTCTAGGGACAATCAAACAAAAAGATCAATCTAAAAGCGATGTGCCCGTCCCAGAAACGCCTGTCACGCTGGCAACGTCAAATAAATATGGTAAAGAGGGTCTGGAGTGGTGGATCACTAAGCACGGACAAAATGTATGATTCACGTCAGCAAAACCGTTAAATTGAATGAATAGAAATGAAGGTTTTGTGATTTCTGTCATGTCTATGGGATTTTAATGCATTTTTTCCTGTTGTGTGGAGCACTTTGAACTGCCTTGAGTGTGAATTGTGCTGTACAAATAAACTTGCCTTGTCTTATCTGTCTAGTTGTATTACAGACTTGTGCGAGCGTGCATGTGTATTTTTCAACTCTGAGGACCACATGAATGGAAAAACAGGTCACCATAAATTACCAGAAAGGTTATCTAGTGCATTAAGACAAGGGAATAACAACATTCCAACAAAAATCATCCACTTGCACCACAGGTAAGATCAGTTGGTCTGGATCAAGCCTGGATCCGCAGTCGCCCACTGCTCCTGACATGTAGTGGCAAAGAAGAATGGGTCAAATGCAAAGGACACTCTGCCCACCTTCTTTATTTAGAACCTTTAAAAGTCTTTCAGTAAAGTAAAGTAAAGTTTTTTTTTATCATCACAATACATTACAAAGCATGAATGTTTTATCAGATTGTCAGCTTTGAAATGACAGCTTTATAAATGTCAGGAAATGCCAGTGAGACTTTTGTATCGTCACTCTGTTTCTCTTTTCATTTCCACATTTATATAAGGCTTTAATTTCTTACAGTGAAGTGGATTCACAATCTATTTTAGTGTTTAATCCGCACACATAAGCACTATTCAGCCTCTACATCCAAAGACATTATACATCGACGTTTTCTCTCCGCGGCTCCTGGAGCTGTTACGCTCTTTTTCCCCGCTGATCAACCGCGACACACGCACGTCGAAAACAGATTGGGTTTTTCTTCTGTCTTACCATTTCTCCCACTCAAGATCCAACATAAGCTCAATTAATGACTGGATAAGAGCAGTGGAATCAGTGGGAGCGTGGAGACAGGCCGGCATCCAAAACGTGTTAGCTAAACGCTCGGCTAATTCGATGTGAAGGGGATTTCAACGTACACGCTGATCCCTTGTTGGTGCCTTTGTCTCAGCCTATCAGGGCCTTCGTCTTACACCGACTGCATGTGGCTACATAAAGGATAGACGAGGACTGAGGTGGGTTTAAGACCGTTTTACAGATGGTATTTTAGGTGCCGTACATCTGCCGTTGTCACGCTTTAGAAATGGCGAAATAAAAATATGAAATTGGCCTTTTTTCAGATTGCTAATGTCACGGATGTTTGTGTGCAGATTTCTTGTCGTTGTTGCATGTAGTGATTGAGTTTCATGCAACCAACGTGTTTACGTGATCAGAAAAGTGAGTGTTCTCGTCTTTAATATCTCGGTTTTGTTCGGATAATCGACAAAGAACAGAAAATTTGAAGAAGGTGAAAAAATAAAAAAGGTGTACAAAGGTTCCATTTGCAGTTACGTGTACGTTCCATCACGGCAAAGCTAACAACAGCTATCATGCTAACAACGGACTTCCTGCTATGTGGAGGAAAAAAATGTTCTATGATTAGTTGCAGACAGCCCACAACGGTCTCATTTTGACCTTCTACATGTAAAAAAATGAGTAAAGGCTGTTTAATATCTGTGTAATTGCTGTACCTTTTACTGAGACAAAACCTCCTCTCCGTCAGCATAAATGAACCAAATCTAAATACTTTTCCCCATAATAGCTTCGGAAATTGGTGCCATGATTCAACACCAATGACAAAATTACTTTTATTCATCTCCAAGGGGAAATTTTCTTCCCATTACAGACACGCAGCTGACCAGCAGAGGAAAAAATAAAGAAACTAAAATGAAATATCAGTAACACAGTTAGAATGAAACACAACAAATCAGGCTTTTTATCATCTAAAACCCCAGTGAAAACAGAATACACTCACATTTTAACTTAAACGATGATAACAATGTGCCCTCAACACATTTGCATTCACGATTTTACCACAGTAAGAAAAATGAAAGAGTAATTGTGACTTTAGAGAGAGGATTTGGCAGCGCGGAGCTTCCATACATACAAACATCTCTGTGTGAGACATGTTAGCTTCGACAAACTCTCCCTCAAACTGTACTATACACACTTCCAATATTGAATGCGGATTTGGTTATTAAGTCCCATGATCCTTTGCTCCGGCGTGAGAGCAGGCCCGTTCTCTCCAAACCTGCTCCCAGAATCGAGAGTGTGAGGGATTATGATGATGGAGGCTCTGATTCCGACACCCGAGGATCGCATTGGCATTGGTTTGTTGTCATGCTTCCTCTGGGGAGGTATTTGTGAGGTTTATATTCAGCGTCCATTGACTCTCCGACCGCGCCGTTCCCATAGTAACGGCACTGGCAGGCCCGATATGAGACAATGGCCTGGACAAAGCCATTAAAAGACTCATATGTGGGAAAAGTAGTCGATAAAGGTCTATACTTTAAGTTTGTATCCTTGTTTTTCTCCAAATAGGACTCAATACTTCTGGAATTATACTTGGCTTTCAGCTCTCAGTAGTTGATACCAATATTTACAAAGCATTTTTAGCTTTTTATCTGTGTGTTCTGTTATGCTAATGAGTTTGTATCCTGCATTTCCTGGTGTTTAAGCTTCCGGGGTTTATTGGTCAATCACTGCTTGCCTTGATTGCCCTGACCTTACTACACCAGTCGACTTTTTTCAGGTATTTTGTAATATACTGCAATTTTGATCTACAGCGACATAAGAATAACAAATTATATGGGCTGGGCAACAATTAAAATGTTTAATCGCGATTAATCGCATTATTTCCCTGATTAATTACGATTAATCACATTTTTACGTGCAAAATTCAAATTGAATTCAAAAGAAGTGTAAAGTGCATCAGCATTTTTATTCAGTAGCAGTTAAATAAAATATTAAGTATTCACTTGCCACAGAATCCTGAGCCACAATCATTAAAGATGAACAGGCCACTTCGGAGGTAACGTCAGAAACATTGTAATCTCATTAAACATTAGACACTCAAAACACATTTTAGGAGCAGCAGAACAAGTCTAGTACCAAATGTCCCTAAACCAGAAAACACTTCAGTACAGTTTGTAAATTCTTAGAACTTGACACTAAAGCGCCATAACATTAGTTGTGCAAACAAACACTTAACCAGTTAAATACAAATAAATACATGGTGTACATTTTAACTTCAACAATGTTATCAAACACAAAACTAAAGCTTATTGCCACTGCCAGGGCATTGAAAAGAACCAGAAAAGTTTGTAGATTCCTAAAACTGGGTGTTTTTTTACTCCTCTGCACTAAGCCAGTTGCTAAGGCACCAGATTATTCACGTTTTCAGCTGATAAAGACGCGCGCCGGGCCCTTCTCGCGGATCTCCCCAGCGTCATAAGGCGGTGGTACAGCTAGCAGCCCGGTGTAAACGCTCTCTCTTTTTTCTCACACTTATTGTGCTTTATCTCCTATATTTTGTAAATATAGTTAGTACATTTTTTCTATTTTACTGTACGATAGGGACACGCGCTGGAATCGTTTTTAATTCAACTGTTTTTGACTTTTTTCGGCTGGATTTGAGCGTTTTTCGTCGTGTTGTTGTGATGTGAGCTAGCTCCGAGCGAGCCCACCAGCCCCCCCCGCGCCCTCCGGCCGCGCTAAAGTACGGCGTGTCGTCGGTACACGTTTGTATACACGTTTATATGAAAGAGGAACTTCACGAACAATCGGGACACGCACTGGAATCGCTTTAAATTAACTTGTTTTGACTTTATTCGGCTGGATTGAGTGTTTTCGTCGTGTCGTGGCGATGTGTCTTGGCTCTGAGTCCCCCGGCTCCGGCCCCGCCCCCCGGCCGGCGCCGTACCGCGTTTACACAAAGGAGGAACTAATGAAACTGCGGAGAACAGTCGTCTTACCCGGAGATCGTCACGTTATCCCGGCGGACATCCTAAGGTAAACGCAACGAGGCAGACGGGCTGGACGTAAACTCCGAGAGAAGAGAGGAGGAAACAGGAAGTCGGTTCCCGCCGTAGTCATGGGTAACGTGAGGTCCCTTCAAAATAAAATGACGGAAATAGCGAGCCTCATGCGGTCCCAGAGGATTTATAGGGACAGCAGCGTCTTGATTTTCACAGAGACCTGGTTAACAGCAGAAATGCCAGACTCTATTGTAGGTTTGGACAATTTTCATCTGCTGCGGGCGGACAGAACGAGAGAATGCGGGAAGAAAAGAGGTGGAGGTCTGGCGGTGTATGTGAACACGAGCTGGTCCAAACCCGAACACTGCACAGTGAGGGAGCAGCTATGTAACAGGGATATTGAACTATTGGCTATTGGCATGAGGCCATATTATCTTCCCCGGGAGTTCTCACATGTGATTTTGATCGCAGTCTATGTGGCCCTGTCTGCCAATGCTGAAAATGCTTGTGAAGCACTGCTCTCCTGCACTTGTAGGCTGCAAACACAGCACCCACAGGCTCTCTTCCACGTCTCTGGTGACTTTAACCACGCTTCTCCCTCTTCTGTTCTACCAACATACACCCAGTATGTTACCTGCCCCACCAGAGAGAACAGAATATTGGACTTGTTTTTTGCCAACACCAAGGAGGCTTATTCCTCTTCCCCCCTCCCTCCCCTGGGCAACTCGGACCACAACCTTGTACATCTGAGGCCTGTGTATGAACCCATCGTGCGCAGGCAGCCTGTGGTGTCCCGTGAGGTGAGGATGTGGTCTGCTGAGAGCGAGGAGGCTCTGAGGGACTGCTTCAGCACCACTGTCTGGACTGAGCTTTATGACCCACATGGGGAGGACATCAACACCATCACAGAGTGCATCACGGACTACATCAACTTCTGTTTTGAGAACATTGTTCCCTCCCGGAAGGTGCGGTGTTTTCCAAACAACAAGCCATGGATTAACCGTGAACTGAAGGCTCTGCTGAAGGAGAAGAAGAGAGCCTTCAGGTCAGGGAACAAGGAGGAGCTGAGGACTGTACAGAAGGAGCTGAGGAGGAAGATCAGGCAGGCTGAGGCCGGCTACAAGAGGAGGATGGAGGGGCAGCTGCAGCAGAAGAACATTCAGGGATTGTGGAGGAGCCTGAAAACCATCTCGGGCTTCAACATCCCCCCTGCCCAGACAGAGGGGGATCTACAGTGGGTGAATGATTTAAATGCTCACTTCTTGAGGTTTGATCGGTCACCCGCCCCTCCCCCTGCACAGCTGCATGCTCCCTCTTCCACAGCTGGACAATGCCCTGCATCTGTTCCTCTTCGCTTATCTGCCCCGGACCATCAGCTCCCCACTTCGCCTGGACTCACCAATCCCCCCAGCACACAGTCCCCCTGCCAACCACTGACTGTCACAGCAGCACAGGTGAGGAGTGAGTGAGTGAGTGAGTAAGAGGATTAAAGTGAGGAAGGCAGCAGGACCTGACGGCATCAGCCCCAGGCTCCTTAAGTCCTGCGCAGATGAACTGTGTGGAGTTATGGAGCATGTCTTCAACATGAGCCTGAAGCTGAGGGTGGTACCACAGGTCTGGAAGACCTCCTGTCTGGTACCTGTGCCTAAGACACCGCGCCCCAAAGACCTCAACAGCTTCAGGCCAGTGGCTCTCACGCCCCACCTGATGAAGACACTGGAGCGGCTAGTCCTGGACCACCTCCGCTCCACCGTGAGCTCAGCCATGGACCCGCTGCAGTTTGCATATCGGCCTGGCATCGGAGTTGAGGACGCCGTCATCTCCCTGCTGCACCGCTCTCTCTCTCACCTGGAAAAGCCTGGCAGCTCTGTGAGGATTCTGTTCTTCGATCTTTCCAGCGCCTTCAACACCATCCAGCCGCTGCTCCTGAGGGACAAGCTGGAGACGGCTGGTGTGGAGTATGACCTGGCAGAGTGGATCCTGGACTACCTCACAGACCGACCCCAGTTTGTGAGAGCCCGGAACTGTGTGTCTGACACTCGGACCTGCAGTGTGGGGGCGCCCCAGGGCACTGTCCTCGCGCCCTTTCTCTTCACCCTTTACACTGCAGACTTCAGACATGACACGGACAGCTGTGTCCTGCAGAAGTTCTATGACGACTCAGCCATAATCGGACTCATCACGGACGATGATGACGCGGAGTACAGAGGACTGGAGCAGGACTTTGTGGACTGGTGTCAGCGGAACCACCTCCTCATCAACGCGGGGAAGACCAAGGAGATGGTGGTGGACTTCCGCAGACGCCACCCAACTGCCCCCTCACCAGTGAACATCCAGGGAAGGGACATTGAGAGAGTGACTCATACAAGTACCTGGGTGTTCATCTGAACCACAAACTGGACTGGACTCATAACACAGACGCACTGTACAGGAAGAGCCAGAGTCGGCTCTACCTCCTGAGGAGACTCAGGTCTTTTGGAGTGACAGGGCCACTCCTGAAGACCTTCTATGACTCAGTGGTGGCATCAGCCCTCCTGTACGGTGTGGCCTGCTGGAGCAGCAGCATCACAGAGAGGGAGAGGAGGAAGCTGGACAAAGTCATCAAGAAGTCCAGCTCCGACCTGGGCTGTGCTCTGGACTCGGTGCAGGAGGTGGGGGACAGGAGGGTCCTGGCTCGATTCACATCTATGCTGGACCATGAGTGTCGCCCCCTGCAGGACACTCTCTCCGCTCTGGAGAGCAGCTTCAGTGAGAGACCGATCCACCCTCGCTGTGTGAAGGAAAGGTTTCGCAGGTCTTTCCTTCCTGCTGCTGTCAGACTTTATAACAAACACTGTTAGTCCTGAACACTCGCAATACTGACCTAACCATGTGCAATTCTGTCATATGTGCAATTGCTGTTGGAATTCATGTGCAATCTATGTGCTGTCGTGACACATATTCACATGCAATGGTATTTATGTATTTATTTAGTTATTTGTCTATGGGAGTTTTTTATTTATTTATAGGAGATCTTCTACTGAAAGTGTTTTTCAGACTACCTATAAGTGATCTGTTCTTCTGTATCTACCTCTGTATCTACCTGTGTTGCACCAATGAAATTTCCCCATGTGGGACGATAAAGGAATATCTTATCGTATCTTATCTTATGGCGGGACCTGCTCACACGGGCCCCCGGCGGGTTGCCTCGGCTGGCGCCTAGCAGCTGACTTTGTAAAGTTAATAAACCAAAGCCATGATCTGCCATTAAACTCCATTTACACCACGAGAAAAGCAGCACAGCACAACTCCTCCACTGAGCATGTGCAGGACGACTCGAACGCACGTCCGCTGCTGAGTGTATTCTACGGACATGAGTCCGGCGCGTCGAGAACGCGCGTCCGGTGTGTTTGTCTTTCTAATGTTCCCGCGCTCAAATTCTGCGTCGGGCGCGATTCGTACGAGGCTTTAGAACTGGTGCGGACCAGGGGAATCCGACCTGCGTTAACGCGCTTTAAAATAACTGATCGCGTTAAATAAGTGATGAGTTAACGCGATAATAACGCAGTTTTTGATTTATGTGTGTTTATAGTTGAAACATTTCCGTGTGACCTTTTTTTTTTCTTCTTTTTTTTAACCCTGCACCACCTGCTTGTCTCCATGGAGATCTTATTGCTTTGCCTGGAATGTTCCACAGCATGGCATTACATGGTCCAGGCGTTTTATCGCGTTCATTCTGGAGATACAGACGTTTAATGCAATTTATTTATTCAAAAACACATACACTGTTCATAGAAATATAACAAAAAAATAAAGCTCGACCCTGAACTCGAGGGACAAACAAACAACTGCACCACGGAACATTACGTACAAAGCAGCGACATGTCCGTAGAGACCAGCAGGGGGCAGATCCTCCAGCAGGAAAGCGACACAGTGAGATTAAAGCGCATTAGCGGCCGTGGCCAGTGAGCGAAAAGTTAGAGTCGAATCTGTCAAGCAAATTATTTAACGTTCGTCCACGATTAGCGTGAAAAAAGCAAAGCGTCTTTTAGTTAAAGTGTTATTGATGCACGGGATCGGTAAAAGGCTCAGTGTGTTACCGTGACGATTACACCTCCCTGGAGAGCCGGACGTGAACGCGCCTCCACAAAAGTGCCAGTCAGAACTCAGCACCGCAATTAACTGATCCCATTTCAGATTGTCCCGACAACTACAACGTGCCGCATTAAAACCAGCAATACAACATGAAATACACAATACTACATTCTGTTTGGACTGAGGTACTTTAACTACAGAAAGAACTCGGTTTGTACAGCTGAGCAACTTATTCTTTGCCAAATTTCCCGTTGTACATCCGCTTTAATTGAAGTAACGAGTAATATATTTGAGATTGTAACAAATCTCTTATTTCTCGTCCTAGACTTTATGTTTAGGCTGTGATTTTTTGTGTTCTTTAGCGCATTATTTATAATTTTGTCCTTTCCATTACTTAAAATTATAAATGTGTTACATCCAGACGGTCGTATTGTCCTCAAAAGGGCCACTATTCGTCTCTTAATTGAGTTAACAAAGCACCATTTTGTACTTCTACTTGAGTAATATTCATTTGAAGTTACAGGATTCTTGAGTGAAGTTTGTGTCTTTTGCGTAATTGGCTCAATCAGAAGACTTTTTACGTGCAAAAGTCAAAATGCTCAAGTTGTTATCTGCTGTATAAAAGAAATTTAAACACTACATTATAATTTGAGACAATTATCATGAGATTCAGTGCTCGTTTGGACATGGACGCCTCAGTTTTTATTGCAGTTTTAATGGTTTAGTCTAAATACAACAGTGGAATATATATGAACTACTGGTATAGGTAAATTATGTTACTTTGCATTTTATTTTATTATATTATATTGCTTTACTATAAGAAATATCTGAATGTTTTGCTCGTTTAGCTCACAAGTCACGGTCATGAAGTGGGAAATAAATAAAAACCTTCCCTTTATATTGATGAGGCAGGTCGACTTGATAAATACAATATTTTTGAAAACAGGGCAACAAAACACAAAAGTGAATATTCATAAAGACGTGAATATTTATCTGTGATTTATCGTCTTTATTTCATGTCTCTCGTGCTCTGCGCTTCGATTCCTCTGCAGGTTCTGTAATGTTATGCTCTCGTTGCAAGACTAATTCCCTCCAGGAGTTATAAAGGGTTTTATTTCATTTTTCATTTCATTAGCAAATCACAAAGGCTGCAATTACTTAGGTGATATAAAACCCTCTGCTGAAAGCTAAACATGCCTCTGTTCCCTCTGAAACCTGCTAATATTGTAGTTTAAATATATAAATAAATGGGATTCTTGTATTCATTTAAAGCGCCCAGAATAGCACATTTTTCATGTTTATAATTTCACTTCCTGTTTGTAATTTATGACATCACACTGAGAAATTACCCAGCAACCACAGGGCCAAAACTCATCTAATGTGAGGATCCTTTTAATTTGACAAATATAAATATAAGAGAGCGACTTTATTTTGTTGAATTAATGTTTAAAGAGTCAAAAGAATCGTTTTTTGTGCAAATTATGCGTGATGTTCCTAGCGTGATGTCACTTCCTGTAATTTTCTGCAGACTTTTCAACGTTTTCTCCACAAATATGTACTCGATTGGTGTAAAACTATAATTTATATGTAAAACAGGTATAAATACACAGAATAAAGTCAAAATTAGAGCATCGTAAAAACCTGTCATAGGCACTTTAACAGCTCATAAACAGAAGATCACTCAAACTGATGAGAACAGAATAACACAACTCCAATTTTAATCATAAACTTGTGAGTGATATAAGCCTTAAAATTTCACCGCAAACTCAGAAGAGGAATGGCTGCCCATCCTCCCAAACGTCACGCCTTTCTCTGCAATAAAAGCGCTGCCACTCAACCTGTCAGCATCCGCTTCTGAGAAACTGTTCCAAGACAAGACGCGGCGAACAAATGACACTGACAAACCCGGAATTACTGTGCACGCCGTCGGTGATTGAGTGAGCGAAATTGCAGATGTGCCAGCCAATTTTGAACCGAATAAAAGTTCTGGCACGGAGTTAAAAGGTACTTTGACAAAGCCACGGGGAAACGGACCTGTGCAAATAGACGTTTAAAGGTGAGCTAAATGAGCAGACGGGGATATTTAGGAGCGTTTATCTTATTTATGACGTAAGATTGAACGTGCTAAGTGCTGCTGTCACATTAGCGGTTCCAAATAGAATGTCTGTCCGGTCGTTCAGCTGTTCAGAGCAAT
Organism: Eucyclogobius newberryi; assembly: GCF_026437365.1. Taxonomy (NCBI): domain Eukaryota; kingdom Metazoa; phylum Chordata; class Actinopteri; order Gobiiformes; family Gobiidae; genus Eucyclogobius; species Eucyclogobius newberryi. The sequence goes on from NW_027316532.1 coordinate 19,610,971, forward strand.
TTTCTAACTGTCGTGTTTGTTAATTTGCACTGACGCTTTGGCTGTGAGAGTGTTAGGTTCAAGACGCCGCACAGTTTAGTTTATTTAGTGTTACAAAGAGTATCTAAGGGCAAATAAATCGGTTGTGTTTCGAGCCCAGTGCGAGAAAAGTTTATTATTTACCCTGGAAATGTTGACTCGTTTAAGTAAAAAACATATTGCAACAGTTTGCAAGCAATTCAGTCACTTTCAGTTCTGTTTATTCAATCAAAAGCCAGGCAATTAATTGAGTCTTATCTAAATGTCAGCAATTAACATCACATTGTATTTGAGTTAAGCAGTCCATAATGTTGTTTTCGTCATCATTTAAAATAAATGATGGAACCGCATTAAGTTGAACAGTCCATCAGTATTGTAGAAAAAGGTTCAGTTGTAGTCATCTGAACTCAGTTTAGAAAAAGCTAGATGTTTCGACTCTCATCCAAGAGTCATTGTCAATACGCAAATTTAGGTTAGACGCTAAGGAGAATCGCTTGGCCTTTCTTGATTGTTCCACGATCAGAGGAGAGGACGGGAAACTCCAAATAGAAGTATATAGGAAACCTACACACACGGACCAGTATCTGCTCTTTGGTTCCAACCACCCACTACAGCACAAGCTGGGGGTGATCAGAACCTTACAACACAGAGCTCAAGGTGTGCCCACCAGCTCAGAGGGCAAGAAGAAAGAGGAAAAACATGTCCGAAATGCCCTCTCAGCCTGTGGTTACCCCGCTTGGGCTCTCAACAGAGTGAAGAGAACCAAGAAGCAGGACAAAAGGGAAACTGAACAGAGAAGGAAGGGTGTTTCTATCCCTTATGTCTCCGGACTATCTGAAAAAATGCAGAGAATTTTTAGACAACATGAAGTCCCTGTTTATTTTAAACCAGGAAACACTTTAAGACAAAAACCGGTTCATCCTAAGGACAAGATGCCGACCCAAAAACAAAGCAATGTAGTTTATTCTGTCCATATTCAACATTGATCTGAAATGATTTCCGCCTGCCTCTTTACATCGCTGTAAACATCCTCACAACAAAGCACCGCTCGGCTGGATTTTCACTTGTGCCACGCTGCTGAACTGTGCGTCAGCGATTAAGAGAAAATAAATACAACTCGGAGAACAAAGCGAGTCCAGGGCAGTGAGCGTGTATCGGGGGTTCGGGAAACCTAGGATTTTCAAATGCAGGAGAACTTCAAGAAGGGAAAAAAACTTGGCACAATGTGTATCCTTTATTTTTTAACTCTGATCAACAACTTAACATATTTTGTGTACATTTACAGTACAAAGTTGGAACTACAGATCGACTGGTATGTTTTTTCGCCCGTTGTTTAGAATCCAGAGAAATCGATGGCCGATCAAACCCAACATTTTTGGCATTACGTTGCGCCGATTTGGATAATTTCCCCCAAATTATGAAATCTGATAAGACAACAAACTCATCCACAGCCCTGTTACCTATAAGACAGCAGCGTGGTCTTGTTTTGGGCAGTGTCCTCTTCGCACAAATAAAGCTGTATTCAAGGCCGACACCTGACACGCTCAAAAATCCAAATATATACTGTATGGGCCTACCTCAGTTTGAAAGCTTCACTCCCTCGTCCCACGCAAACATGTTTTCCCGCGATGTCTTTTGATTGAGTTTGAACGTTTACCCAAGGACACGTCAGCATCTCCAGGTGGAACAAACAGTGTCTCTGCCGAGCGGCTGCGATGTGACGACCTTGGGTTTGTTTATGATTTTGCCAAACCCCGACAATGCGCCTTCAGAGCTCACACTTTGATTCTCGGTGTGTTGTTGGTTTTGGTTGTTTTTTTTTAGCGTGAGATTAGGACTCCCCGGGGATGAGCGCGTCGCTGTGATCGGCTCCGCTCGGTTTGAACAGGGGGTTTAGCAAAAGTGGTCAAAGCGCTCACGCTGGCGTCATTATTAGCAGAGTGTGACAGGAAGTGAAGCGCTGGAACAAGGTCATGCATTTAATATGGAAGTTTTGGTGGATTATGGTTCCATGTCCGGCTCGCGGGGGTCTATACCAGCAGCTGATGTCATCCAAACATAAGCGATGTTTTAATTATTATAATTTATTAATGAATAAAACCTAAGTTATACATGAATCATTCCTCGTCTTCATAAGGCTGATCTTGGTGTTGCACAAAAAGACATTTAGTATTTTGATGTTTGTGGCGCTTTGAGACATGGCTAAAGTTAGTGCTAACAAGACACAACTTCTGGTTCATCGCCACGTTTTTTGCATTTATTTTGCTTCTACGCAACTTTGTCATGTCTCTTTATGTAATGCGTTGGATTTGAATAGTGGTAGACGCATTATGCAATGGAAATATAACACTTTGAGTCTTGGATTAAACTACTGCGTGAGTGTTTTGCTTTAAACGGCTGATGCTAACATGTGCTAGCTTTGTTATACCAACTTTATGGGCTCAACAAATTAAGTTTTCATGACTGTAAATGTGGCGGTTTGTTACCAGATCAAGGACTGATTATTTTCAGTTTATTTCTATCTTTGTGCTGCGTTCTCCTTTGTTCTCTCTTGTCCAATAATCCTGCTTTAAACTGCTCCTTTGGCCTAAAGCGAGCCAGCGCCCCCTGGAAGCTAGTACCACTCCTGGCCCCTTTTAAGACCCCCCAAAAGGACTGTGGAAACACCACGTCCCACATCGCTCCGCCCCCTGTCACTGTATGAAAATGTCCCTTTAGCTAACGATAATTAGACCATTTTACAGTGAGTTTGGACATTTTCTAACATCGTAACATCATAACCAGGCTCAATGTGAAATATATTTGGCATAAATGTTCCAAGCCTTAATTTATTGGTCTAAACTGTTTAATGCACAAAATCCAGTCATGAAAAAACAGTCATTTTCCTCTGCTGCGTTTGAATTTAATAAACCTGGTGATGCAACCCCCGAAAGGCAAAAAACGGTAGAAAATTAATGAATTAATGAATTTGCTTTGGGTTGGAAAAAATATAAATACTAATTGATTCTGAAATGACTGAAACTAGGTTCTAGGCACAAGAATTCCCTGTATAAATAATACTAATAATATTTTATCTTATCTTTGGTTACTCATTTGAAGTATTGATACACATTTTGACCCTTGTATTGTGTGGACTTCAGGTCAATCATGTTCATCCTCAGTGCAAGGCACCAGAGAGTTGTGGGTTTAGTTCCTCACGAGTCCATAATGTGGTGAAGTGGAGAGTCAGAAATGCTTTCAGGTCATTGCACTGCATTGGAGTTTGAATATTCTAACTTTTAATCCCCTTTCATTTGTGGAATATTAATTGTGTCAGTAAAGCAAACAATAAGATGTTGATAGGATTAAGTATTTTGTGACACTTTGTACGGTGGCGCCTTTGTTTGTTTGTCAGCCACACTCTGCTGCCAGCTCCTGGGATTTGGAGGTTTAATGTTTTATAAATGTCTGTGTGTTTTTGTGATTTGTGTCAGTTATGCTTGGAGCTGCACTTTCACTGTACCACAGCAAAGCGTCGACTCGAGGGAGAAACCTGCAATCAAATGTTTATGTCATTTGTGGAGCTAATCAACACATCAACACTAGTGGGACCAAAATAAACCGTTCATCCTCTTCTATGTGACTGTTTAATTATTCATCTGAAACACGCAATAATCTATTAAAAGGACAATTTAAAATGTATTTTTTAAGGGTTCATCTTGGAGGACACCTCCCTCATCGGGCTCATCTTGGAGGACACCTCCCTCATCGGGCTCATCTTGGAGGACAATTCCCTCATCGGGCTCATCTTGGAGGACACCTCCCTCATCGGGCTCATCTTGGAGGACACCTCCCTCATCGGGTTCATCTTGGAGGACACCTCCCTCATCGGGCTCATTTTGGAGGACACCTCCCTCATCGGGCTCATCTTGGAGGACACTTCCCTCATCGGGCTCATCTTGGAGGACACCTCCCTCATCGGGCTCATCTTGGAGGACACTTCCCTCATCGGGCTCATCTTGGAGGACACCTCCCTCATCGGGCTCATCTTGGAGGACACTTCCCTCATCGGGCTCATCTTGGAGGACACTTCCCTCATCGGGCTCATCTTGGAGGACACCTCCCTCATCGGGCTCATCTTGGAGGACAATTCCCTCATCGGGTTCATCCTGGAGGACACCTCCCTCATCGGGCTCATCTTGGAGGACACTTCCCTCATCGGGTTCATCTTGGAGGGCACTTCCCTCATCGGGTTCATCCTGGAGGACACCTCCCTCATCGGGCTCATCTTGGAGGACACTTCCCTCATCGGGTTCATCTTGGAGGACACTTCCCTCATCGGGTTCATCCTGGAGGACACCTCCCTCATCGGGTTCATCTTGGAGGACACTTCCCTCATCGGGTTCATCTTCGAGGACACTTCCCTCATCGGGTTCATCCTGGAGGACACCTCCCTCATCGGGTTCATCTTGGAGGACACCTCCCTCATCGGGCTCATCTTGGAGGACACTTCCCTCATCGGGTTCATCCTGGAGGACACCTCCCTCATCGGGCTCATCTTGGAGGACACTTCCCTCATCGGGCTCATCCTGGAGGACACTTCCCTCATCGGGTTCATCCTGGAGGACACCTCCCTCATCGGGTTCATCTTGGAGGACACCTCCCTCATCGGGCTCATCTTGGAGGACACTTCCCTCATCGGGTTCATCCTGGAGGACACCTCCCTCATCGGGCTCATCTTGGAGGACACTTCCCTCATCGGGCTCATCCTGGAGGACACCTCCCTCATCGGGTTCATCTTGGAGGACACTTACCTCATCGGGCTCATCTCTGACGACTCTGTTCACAATGCCAATAAACATCTTAACATCTTTTTTTCTTCTTTTTTAAAAGTGATGCCCACGGTAAAGTAGCCACAGATTCAGAAACTGACAAACTAATGGCTCTGTGGCGTGTAAAAAATATTGTAAAATTGAGAGACTAAATATTCATTAATTGTTGTGGCTTGTTGTCATGGCGCTAAACCCAAGCTGTTGGAGAAGGCGCCTGGGGCTTTGCCTGTAGCTGATTCATTGTTCTGTCTCTCCGCGGCACTTCTTTCATATATAACACTGCCTTTAATTCATTTCTCACTTTGAACGCCCAAATTGTTTTGCGGCTAAGTCGCGGGAGGGATTCCGAGTAACATTTTAATCTCCCAAAGCTTTCTGCTCCGCTGTGTTCTAATAGAAACCGGTCAAAAAGAGTTGCGACGTTTTATCAGGGGAGTACAGGCCCAAATCGACATGGGCAAGGAGAGGACGAGCGTTACATTAGACCACTTTCATACAACACTGACCAACTTAAATGGAGAATGTGAGAAGTCTCTCCAAAAGTACATTTCAATTCAAACTGGGGTGAAAGTAGTGTGGATTTGGAAAAACAAGCTATTAAGTTGGTCACGTTCGGTAATACTTTAGTCCGGTCCAAGCCTAGCGTCACTCATGCACCCGAAAAGTCTTCCATGTGAATATTAGCGATACGCGACAGGGTTTAAGAGAGCTCAGAACTTCACTTGGTCTTATTTTTGAACAGAAAGTAAGATCTCATCCTCCTTTTTGAAAATCGGGTCATGCAGCAAACACTTTACAAAGCTCGTCTGGCTCTTGAAACTCGCACCTGAATGTTTTTTTTCTCTTTCTAACTCGGTATCAGGTTCTTCTCTGTAGTCCTCATCCCCTCCCCAAGGCCCCGCTTCTCTCCAGCTTTCATGTCTTTATCTAAAGCCGTCCTTGAGACCACAGAAAACCCAAAGAAAGACGTTGTACGGAATTATTTAGATGCTATTGAGAGAACTTCATCCAGCAACTTCCAAACAGAAATTGTATCGTCATTGGGGGACACTTCAAGATTGACTGAAGAGTGCGCTATGTAACTTTTCTGGTGCGGGTCCGTCTCCTGCTTGCTTGCTTGAAGTCAGGGAAATAATATTGCTTTGCCTGGAATGTTCCTCAGCATGGCATTAAACCCGTCTATTTTGAATTAGTTAGATTACAGGTGTCGTTGCGCTCAAAGATATCTCCGTAAAAACAGCCATTCCGATCTGTAACTTGGCTTCGTGGCGTCATCTGCTTGTCTCCGTCGAGGTATGTACGTTTAACGCCAAACTGTGGAACATTCAAGGCAAAACAATCCAACTTTCTTCTTCTGTCGTGATGGGTAAAACATCTCGCTGACGGAAACAAGTGGTAGTAGTTTTCTAAGGACGAAGATTGAACCATCGATTGACACTGTATTGTTTCGAGTTTTTTGGGAGAAGTTTAAACTGTATTAACTCGTCAGCAGTGGGCGTCCCAGGATCTCGAGCAAGGCTCGTAGACATGTCGTATTCGGGGACTGTGGGAAAACTCTGTCGATTCAGTGGGAAACTCAACTTTTTACATATTTTTGTTTGTTCATTTTAGGGTTTGTTTCAAGGTAAAAACAACCTTTTCTGTAATAAAAGTACAGTATTTTGAGCGACTGCGTGCGGGAAATATAGGTTCAAGGTCTAACCTTGTTTTGCTAAGAAAAAAAGTGACGATTCTAAATTCAAGTAGATTTAAGTAGTGCTAGAGGAGGCGGGTTAAAGTGAACTGTTATTTCCTGTGTGTGTTTAAGCATAGTTCATTCAAATCAAGTCACAGCTGAGTCTTAATAAAGATGTTGACCTGGCGTTGCCTCGGAAAAGTAAAAGGATTCTTTCGTAGATGTTAGAATACAGCAGCTAGCATCATAGTAGCATTGAGCCAGAAGCTACTGTTAGCATTTCTGGACATTTATATACATATTTGAAGCCCTTGGACCATTTTATTCTCCTCCATGGCATTCTGTCGGCATTTGGCCCCCCACAGGTCGGACGACTCACTGAACTAAAATGCCGTTAAGTTAATTTCATTAATATCATTAAGTTATATAAACTCTTCCACTATTCTTTTTGTGTTTTTAAAGTACTACTATTTACTATTTTAAAGTGCCCCCTACAGGTCGGACGACTCATTGAACTAAAATGCAGTTGAGATAATTATCTTTGGTTTTCCCAGAATAGCTCATTTTTTAGGTCTATAATTTCACTTCCTGCTTGTGATTGATGACATCACACTAGGAAATTACCCAGCAAACACTGGGCCAAAACTCTTCTAATGTCGCTTTCTTTTAAAATTCAACAAATACAAATTCTCTTTTTTTGTTGAATTATGTTATTAATGTTGTTTAGAGAGTCAAAAAATTGGTTTCTCTGTGTAAATTCTGCATAAATTTTGACTGGAATGTTGACTGGCGTGTCCCTTGTGTGATGTCACTTTCTGTCATTTTCTACACATTTTTCAACATTTTCTCCACAAATACCTGCTTGATTGGTGTAAAACTATCATTTATATGTACAACAGGTATAAACACCAAACAAAGTCAAAATTCGAACATCGTAAAAACCTGTATCGCTTCCTTTAAGATTTTTTTCTGTCATTTCTCTCCTGTATCTACACTTTCGCTACATAAACAACAGTAACTACTTCTTCCCTCTGATGTCAGTCCATTGGCGACCTTTGTTAAATTAAAATCGATGGTAACCACAATAACGTTCCCCTGGTCGAAGCGGAAAGAACCGTATGCAGCTGTTCTCCCTCATTACACTTTCCAACGCCGCTCGCCGCTGTCAGTCACTCAAAATTAGGCCGAATATCACAGAAATCGGCCTGATTGAACCGGACGCGCTCGGCATTCAAAACGCGCTGCTCGCACGCCGCCCTGCGAGACTCAAGCCGAGAGAGCGCTTTGTATTCCGTCCGCGCGAGAATGAGAGAGAGCGTCCCTCGCCAGATCGCAAACGGAAGAAAAATAAAATAAAATGTAACAATACATAACCGGCGAGAGACGTGCAGCGGCTGCGAATTCACGCCGCGGCACGTCTCCCCATTAGCGACTCTCGACGAGCAGTTTGGGCATCACAGGATTAGCGTCTAATTAGCTCTGATATCGGGTATAATTAGCAGAAATAAATGACGCCTTTGACAGGAACGGAGGTTGTTGTGATAGCCCGAGATACTTAAGTGACGTTTGGCGTGGAATACTAAATACTGCGACAGTTTAGACGGACAGTTCCTGCACAACAGAAACATTTCACGTCTGTTGAGTTGAAGGTTCAAAAGTTGCGCCGCCATTATAACAACAATAAAAATAGGTAAAGCGGAGAAGTGCATCTTTGGGCATCTTGGAAAGTATTATGTATAATATTGAGATTTTAAGATCAAGATATTCTTCTTCCTCTTCTTTTCCTCTTCTTAATATTCTTCATCTTCTCCTTCTTCTTCTCCTTTTTCTTTTTCTTCTTCTCCTTTTTCTTCTTCTCCTTCTTAATCTTCGTCCTCTTCTCCTTCTTAATCTTCCTTTTCCTCATCTTCTTCTTTTCCTTCTTAATCTTCATCCTCTTCTCCTTCTTAATCTTCCTCTTCCTCATCTTCTTCTTTTCCTTCTTAATCTTCATCCTCTTCTCCTTCTTAATCTTCCTCTTCTTCCACAGCCATCTGAACAGAGCAAGACTGGGGGCCCAGACTTCTTTGGACAGAACAGGACAAAAATTGTACTTTTAACAACATATTCATCACATGGCTCTTTGCACTTGAAACTAATCTTCATTATATCCGGTGTATTTGTCGTAAACAAAGCGCAAAATGACAGTAAAATAATCAGAATCAGAAAAAAGTTATTTGTGCCACGTCAGCGAACAACAATCACAAACTTGGAACTTGCTTTAGCATTAAGGAGAAACATAAAATGACGAAAAATAATCATAATAGTAATACAACATGAAATAAAGCATGCTTAAAATGAAGAGTTCACTGGCGACTTCTTCTTGAGCACAGTTAGTACATTCATTAGAGGCAAATGTTCTTGTCATGCTCTCACACATCTGTGAAACCTCCTGATGATGGTTATTTTGAGCCATTATCAGCGTCTTTGAGTCTCTCGGCTGTCAGGGCCCGTCGCTCTTCTCTACGGCCACAAACCACTCGGCACACGGCTCCAGAAAAGTGCGTATTCTAAAGAAATCAAATCAAGATATAAAGAAAATGTCATTACTTTATGAGTTTGTTAACGTTTCCGTGAACGAGGTCAAGGTTCGTCGTCACATTTGATCGAATATAGAAATAATATTAAAGTTGTGGAGGGTCTGCAACTTCTTGTCTCGAAACAGCATTAAACTTACAGATACAAAGAAGAAAGATGTATATATATATATATATATATATATATATATATATATATATGTTTAATGCCACACTGCGGAACATTCTAGATCAAGCAATAACATCTTATATTGACCCTTTAAAGATTACGTAGATTAATATTATGTGTGTGATCTGCCAAAGGGAGATAAATGTTCTCAGTAACAGTTAATTTAGGTTGAAAAGTAAATACACTTAATGTATTTGACTACTCGGATCAATATTGATATTTGGAATCCAAGTGGGTTTTACAAACTAACTGAAATCAATTGTAGTCTTTTTTTTTTTTTTTAAACCAAATGACCAAACCATCCAAAAACCTGTCATGAAAGGATCTAAAGTCACGCATGGAAATGGGAGAAAATCTAAGGGTTATAATAGGTCAATAATATAAGATATTTTGTAATTATTATTATGATTATCACTTGTGAACCAGTGAAGTTTGAAATGTGTTTTTTATTTGGCATTTCACGAGATGAGGCAGAAAGTATTCGAGTCTAACTTCATAGAGTATTAGTATGTAAAGCCAGCGCTCATTAACACGATCAGCACTAAACATGCAGAGGACGATACGTTTATGAATCCCCATAAACCCGTCTCATTAATGCACGTGCTGCCTCCTCGGTGAGGGAAGTGTGCAAACCCAACCTGCGTATAACCGAAGCGACCCTCGAGGTGGGACCCGAGGTGGGACCGCACTGCAAAAACGCCTGCTCCAACAAACTGCAACCAAGTCAGTTTAACGCACGGTTGTATTTCGTTCTTTTTGCAGTGCGGCGGCGGTGCGTGTGCGCTAATGGAAGGTTCGGGGGCGACGAGCCCACAGCCTCCCGGAGCTGTTACGAGCGGCTCCATCTGCCCCCCCGCTGCGAGCTTAGAGGGGAGCGTGCACTAAGACCACCGCACTGTACTTAGGTGAGCTTGTCCGCGGGTAATCGACATGCAGCAGAGGCGCTCGGAGACGGAGGCCGAGTGCGCCGAGTGTTCAGCGGTTCAGAAAACACATCTGAGGTCTGACGGAGGTTCACTCTAGGTATACGGGACAGGAGTTTTACGGGACAGGAGGTATACGGGACTGTAGGTATCCGGAACAGTAGGTATACGGGACAGGAGGTATACAGGACAGGAGGTATTCAGGACAGGAGGTATTCAGGACAGGAGGTATACAGGACAGGAGGTATACAGGACAGGAGGTATTCAGGACAGGAGGTATACAGGACAGTAGGTATACAGGACAGGAGGTATACAGGACAGGAGGTATTCAGGACAGGAGGTATACAGGACAGTAGGTATACAGGACAGGAGGTATACAGGACAGGAGGTATACAGGACAGTAGGTATACAGGACAGGAGGTATTCAGGACAGGAGGTATACAGGACAGGAGGTATACAGGACAGTAGGTATACAGGACAGGAGGTATACAGGACAGTAGGTATACAGGACAGTAGGTATACAGGACAGGAGGTATACAGGACAGGAGGTATACGGGACAGTAGGTATTTTCAGGGAGACATACACCAATGCTATTCCTTAACACACAGAGAACACAATTCAACTTAGAATAGGAAACGACACAGAAATATCAGACATTTGTATGGCATGCATGGGAGAAAACGCCGGGCTGGGTCACTCAGGCTGTTGTAAGCAGCCTGGCGACCCTCCTTCGTCTCACAACGTTTTTTCTCATGCTGGTTGGTTTTATTAGATATTATGGAATAGGCGGGTCACATTTCTCATTGGTCAGCTTCACATCAAGGCACTTGGCTTTTACAACAGCTGGTATTTTTCCTAGAGATAAAGCCTTGGGTAAACATTACCCAAACTCCCCTGGGGGAGTTACCCCCCTGGGGCAAACATTCTTTGGCCCATCTTTACGACACCTTTACAAACAAATGCAGTTTGTCACACATCCTGTTTTTCTCTTAGACTAATGATGCAGATAAAATATCACTATTATGCAGATAAAATACATCACAGAAATATAATCATATATTCACATTTTATCACAGGTATACAGGACAGGAGGTATACAGGACAGGAGGTATACAGGACAGGAGGTATACAGGACAGGAGGTATACAGGACAGGAGGTATACAGGACAGTGGGTATACAGGACAGGAGGTATACAGGACAGGAGGTATACAGGACAGGAGGTATACAGGACAGGAGGTATACAGGACAGGAGGTATACAGGACAGTGGGTATACAGGACAGGAGGTATACAGGACAGGAGGTATACAGGACAGTAGGTATACAGGACAGGAGGTATACAGGACAGGAGGTAAACGGGACAGTAGGCATACAGGACAGGAGGTTTACGGGACAGGAGGTATACGGGACAGGAGGTAAACGGGACAGTAGGCATACAGGACAGGAGGTTTACGGGACAGGAGGTTTACGGGACAGGAGGTTTACGGGACAGGAGGTATACGGGACAGTAGGTATACGGGACAGGAGGTTTACGGGACAGGAGGTATACGGGACAGGAGGTTTACGGGACAGGAGGTTTACGGGACAGGAGGTTTACGGGACAGGAGGTATACGGGACAGTAGGTATACGGGACAGGAGGTTTACGGGACAGGAGGTATACGGGACAGTAGGTATACGGGACAGGAGGTTTACGGGACAGGAGGTTTACGGGACAGGAGGTATACGGGACAGGAGGTTTACGGGACAGGAGGTTTACGGGACAGGAGGTATACAGGACTGGTATACGCGCTTTAGTAAGTTCATTGACTTCCTGTTGAGATTGTCATTGAGGAGATTTTATTGTTAAAATTTGTTGCCGTGTGACACTTTGAACTCACAGATGAACAGCATGACCCGGAGTCTGAATGAAAACTGCAAGTACGTACAGGGGGGAAGTGGGCGGGGCGAGGGGGTAGGTTGAAACTGAGATTTTCTGAGCACTCGAGCCTCAGTTGCAGGACAAAACAGCATTACTCAAACATGAAACAGTACAAGTTAAAAGCTGACACTGGGTTTAGTTCGACATAATCGTTCAAACACTTATGAATTTCACGCCGAAACTCCGCCCCCTAAATCCCAGACACCTCCACATTTCTTCTCGTCAAATCTTTCTATTCCACTTTTATAGCTACACTCCTTCTCAGTCACGTCCCACCGTCTCACGCCGCGGCTTTTTTCCAATTTGACAATGTCGCCGGAGACTTTCAAAAGTTCCACAAAGACGCTTTACAAATGTCTCAACGTGTCTAATTTGCCTCTTTAAGGTTTCTACAAAGCGCGTGGCGGTTCCCCGGTATAATTAAGGTGTGAAAAATGGATTTGGCCGCGGTTTCTCGTGAGGTCTGGGGCTTTTTTGCACATATAAATCACACTGCTAGACGCTCTTTTCACAGTTTCTTTTAAAGCCCGGCAGTTTTTTTTTTACCGCAGCAACAATGAGTTTGTGGCTGGATTCCAGGACGATCTGATAGATAGGAGAGAATGCTTAAAAGTGTTTAGGAAGATGCTGCTTGGACCGTGGAGAGTCTGTGGGAAGATATTAGTCCAGTTTTATCGGCGACGCCTGGAGGAGTGGTGACAAAAAGAGCCAACAAACCCTTCTTTCCCTCCATTTGCAGTAATAAAGCTGATGTAAAGTCCTCTGGGTGCACTCACGGTAGAACGGACTCGACGTTTAAATGCGGACCTAAAGGAATTATGGATTATTCTGCTCATTCCTTTAGTACAAAAGGTTCTGCGGACGATGAACGAGGTGCGTGGACTAAACCCGCTGGAGTGAAGCAGTAGCGATGGCAGTCCCGCCCACTTCGAAGCCCGCCACGGTTCCAGAACTACATTTCATTTACCTCAAAGACCTTTTCAAAATTCAGCAATGATGAAAACTAAACTAAGACGGAGGCTTTGTTCTCATTGGTAGAAGCATGACAACATCTGCTGTACGATGGGTGTGCGGGAGTGAAAAGGCCCCCCTCGTCCCGGTTCACAGTCCCGTCGACACGTTTTCCATATTTCCGTTGCCTTCTCAATCCCGCGGTGATGTTTGCTTTCTTCTGTCTCGGTGACGTTTGCTCTTCTTTTACGATGATCAGAAATGGCCTGTTTGAGTGTTTCCCGTCACGTTTCAATCTGAAATCCTGTCTCGTGTTCGTTTTTCCATGTGCTTAACGCCCTAGTGGCTGTACGTATTATTGCAGGACATGTAAGGCACTTTGTAGATAACATTTGCGCTTCAGTTCTAATTATGTCTTTTATTGGACAGTTGCTGCAGGTATTTTCTTCACTATTGTCCGCGTTCACCACTCTCTTTACCCGTTTTCTGTTTCTTTTTTCTCTTATTTCCAACTTGGCGTTTTCCTGTCGTCGGCGCAAAAAGACAAAATGCAACCGGAGCATGAGTATAACTGTCAACCCCGTCCACAAGAGGGTGCTAGCGTTAAACGATTTTAGATGCTCTTAAGCGGAAATGTGCAACTTTCCCAGGAAACCAAGCTGCACCACGCTGGACTTTGGAGAGAAAAAACTCAAAATAAATCCATTTGTAGCCCTCAGAAATTGGAGCTAAGTACATGTTTCAATTTACATCTGGACATTTTAGATTGATATTTGTGCACTTTATTTGACTCAATTTGCTAATGTTGTTTCTTGTATGTTTTTACGCTGTTCCGTGTAGTTTTCACGGTGATTAAAGGTGTGTTATTGACCAAAGACGCTGTTTGCTTCAATCACTTTGCACCCGTCGAGTCACTGCTACAGCAACCTGAGGGCCCGCAACAACGAGACACGGTGAAAGAAGTGCACGGAAACGCCAATCGAGCGCGTCCAAAGAAGATCCTCTTCTACAATCGAACACGACGGGTCAAGACGGCCGCCACTCCGCCGCGCTTCCCACTGACTCCGGACACTTTTTCGGGGCGGGTATCGTCGGATCCGTCCGGAGGCGAGACGAGAGCGCGCGGGGAGCAGTCGAAGCTGTGGGAAAAAAAGTGAAAAGCCAGCAAACATCAAATGGCCCCATTCATCAGCGGAGACAATGAAGTCGCAGAGTTTGAAAGAGATGACGCCGACACTATTTTTTTTGTGTCTGAGGGTTTCGTGGAAAAGGCGGGCGCCGCGATGATAAACGGCGCTGTCTGCAGACGCCGCACAACAAAACAACAGACAGGCGCTTTCTCCCAATTAAACCCACAGACTTCCAACGCGCTGAGAGAACGACCACAAACGACTGAATTATGGACTTGAGAAGACTCGAAGGGAAAACATGACTCGATCCGCTCTTTGGAAGTCCGGAGTCTTGAAAGGAACGGCAAGAGTTTGTAGTGAGAAAGATTGTGCTTGAAGAAGAGTTTGAAGTGTCATTAAGTTCAGTTTTAGATCCCGTCGTCGCCCGCCAATTACAGCCTCTCGAACCGTCTGAAAGCGCCGCGCGATCGGTCGCGATTGGTAAAAGACTGTAATTAAATACGTTTCTATGCAAAACAACAAAATATGCTCTTGTTGTGTATAAATCTAGACCTCTACAAACGTGTTCTTAAATGTGGTGCTGGTATTAGTTTAAAAGTCACATATCGGCACAAATAGTTATTGGCCTTTAAACTGGCTCCTTTGTTTTGGCACGTTTTAGAACTTAAATACAATAATGTTCAGTACTTCAAACCTTCACATTAGTACTGTTTGTACAATTATAAGCACAAAAATATTATAATGTGCAGCTTTTCAATATACTTGGACTTAGAGACATTTCACGCACTAATTAATCAAAGTCATTTCAAATCAACCAGTATTTTTAATGTCAAATACATCTATATTTTATAACTGCAGTAGCTTTGTGCACTACTCACGGTGCCTCCACATCATCAGAATTAATTACCTTTCAAATGGTGCATAACACACTCTTTTAATACTGTTTTTTTAATGAGGAAAGTTACAAATAAAAGAGACACTGGACGAAGATGGGACAAACAGGTTTTGAGCAAACACGTCTCAGGAGCCCCTTTTCAGTTTAATTTCTTTAAACGACTGTGATCACTAAGTATTCAAAATAAACCAGTATGTACCAGTTTGAACCAACTGCAGAAACGTAACATTTAGTATTAAGGCAAGGCAAGTTTATTTGTAGAGCATATTTCATACAAAAGGCAATCCAAAGTGCTTTATTTAATTACAGACCACACACATAGCATTCCAGACCCTCTTTCCCATCTTTATTTGACATTCCCAGCATGACAGGCGTCTCTGGGATGGACACATCACTTTCAGATTGATTCTTTCCCATGTCAGCGCGCTATCTGCAAACTGCACACGCATTAACATCTTGACTTTCCTTTCAGTGGAAGAATATGTTTCCAGTGTTGAACAAAGAGACTCTTCAGCCTGATGATGGTTAATCGATGATTAGCGTCCTAGCGTCTATACACGTTCAGAACACACAACGTCTACTCGGTATGGATTGATTCTATGTCGTTTTGGGCTCTGTTGTGACGCGAGCGAAGCGAGGACAAAACTCCTCAGAGAAAGCCGCGTTCGGCAAATTAAAACATCAAAGCTCATCTCCGGCACACCGCTCTTGTCTTTGAGAGATCTGCGGTTTCACAACACAATTAACACAGCGCTGACTTCCAAACGCAACCGGAACAAAGTCTCATTTCAAACTAAAGCCGGAAATATTGGACACAAACAAACACCAAGAGCGAGGACCCAGCTCCACGAGGCCCTGGAACTGTCCTCGTCCAAAGCTTTTGTTCAACCAGGTTTTACAGCAACAAATTATGGTCTTGTTTGTTTTACTTCATGTCATGTAAAGTAACATATTATGTATTTTTCATTTTCCAAAATGTGTACATGTTATTCAGAAAAACTGCTGCAGACGCCTCCATCTGACTAAAACATGTCATTAATAAACCAGGTCTAAACCAGGACTAAACCAGGTCTAAACCAGGTCTAAACCAGGACTAAACCAGGTCTAAACCCGGACTAAACAAGGTCTACTCCAGGACTAAACCAAGTCTAAACCAGGACTAAACCAGGTCCAAACCAGGTCCAAACCAGGACTAAACCAGGTCTAAACCAGGACTAAACCAGGTCTAAACCCGGACTAAACAAGGTCTACTCCAGGACTAAACCAAGTCTAAACCAGGACTAAACCAGGTCCAAACCAGGTCCAAACCAGGACTAAACCAGGTCTAAACCAGGACTAAACCAGGTCTAAACCAGGACTAAACCAGGTCCAAACCAGGTCTAAAACAGGTCTAAACCAGGACAAAACCAGGTCTAAACCAGGACTAAACCAGGTCCAACCCAGGACTAAACCAGGTCTAAACCAGGACTAAACCATGTAAGGTAATATATTATGCATTTTTCTGAATTTTCCAAAATGTGTACATGTTATTCAGAAAAACTGCAGCAGACGCCTCCATCCGACTAAAACATGTCATTAATAATTGGTTAAAACTCTGCTAAGAATCCCGCCTCTTCCAATCAATATCAACGCTTCAGATCAATACCAGCATTAACTTCTCAGCCGTAATATCAAGTGGAACCAAATATAAATCAGAGTAAACTGTGAGAGCTCTGGCAGTCAACTCAGAGATGACTTTTTCTGCTAAACTATCATACGCCAAGATTATCATTTTACATTTTGTTCGTGTGTTCAAGATTGGTCTGAAATGACTATAAAGAACTGGATTCACCAACTTCAAAAGTGTCAATTTCATGAAGTCTGAGTTTGATTCAGTCAAAGGAGAACAGAGGGATGGGGGGAAGGGGCAAACGTAAGTTTTCCCATTTAAGACCCAAACGTGCACATTTGGATGAGGGAAAACCAATATTACACTGTTAAAGGCAGTGATTCCGCGCGATACGTCTCCTTTAAAGTAATTTCCTTTACTCTGGCTTAAAGTGACGTGTGACGGATTTTTACGATTTTAAAATTTTGACTTTATTTAGAGTATTTGTTCCTGTTGTACATATAAATAATAGTTTCACACCAATCGAGTATGTATTTGTGGAGAAAAGTAAAAAAATCTGTAGAAACTGACAGGAAGTGACATCACACCATAAATTACACTAAATAAACAACTTTTTTACATTATATACATTAATTCAACAAAATAAAGTCACTCTCATGTATTTTTATTTGTCAAAAAATAAAAATAACTGTCATTAGATGCGTTTCTTCTCAGTGTTTGCTGGGTAATTTCCTAGTGTGATGTCATCAATTACAAACAGGAAGTGACATCACAGCAGGGACACTCATTCCCGTCAAAGTGAATGCAGAATTTACACAAAGAAACTATTTTTTTTACATTATAAACATTAATTCAACAAAATAAAGTCACTCATATATTTTCATTTGTCAAAAAATAAAAGTTTCATCACTGTTTGCTGGGTAAGTGTGATGTCATCAATTCCAAACAGGAAGTTAATTATAAACCCAAAAACTGAGCTATTCTGTGACAACATTTTTATAATTTTTAGCGACATATAAAACGTAACTGTTTAATTTCAACGAGTCGTCCGACCTGTAGGGGGCACTTGTAAAACCGACACGTTTCCTCTGCCCGGCCCCGCCCACGTCGCTGATCCCGTTTACCATCGCCGCTTCCCACCGCCGCGAGGCCCCCGGCGCCACATCATAATCCGCGGCGTGTGTATGCATTCAGCTCATGCCGACGCCCGGCCCGGTGCCGGTCTCCCAAGGATTAATTAACAAGCCCCCGAACAAAACAACGCGCTCGAAATCTGTCAATCTGTCCGCTGTCTGCCGTGCCGGATGTCTGCCGGCTCGTTAGCGCCGGGGGAGGAGAGACAGCAGGCTAATTGACGCCCGTGGTTAAGGTGTTATACGGGAGACGTGTCTTATCGTAGCTTTTTTTTTACTGTTTGGACACTGTTTGTTTTGGCCTTTTATGGTTTAAACTCAACGTATTGTGTGCGGTAAAAGGTCCGCGGAGAAAGGACGGTCCGGGGAGTCGCCACGGCAACGACCAGCACGAGGAGATGGATAATGTGTTATGTAAAGCCCTTTGTTTTACGGTTCATATCCCCGCAGCGGTGGATGAAGTGCTCAGTGTTGTTCATTAAAAGTGCACCGAGAAAATGACCTAAAAGTAAAAGTATGAATCAACTTAAGCAATAGCAATGAAGTACCTCTGCTTTTGGAGTAAAAAGTAAAAGTATTTCAGACTGATTTTGAAAGAGGAGTAATAAAAAATGTCACAAACAACCGAACCAATGCCCTAATTTTGTATTTGTAGCATATTTAAACATACTCAACGTCTGGACTAATGTGACATAAGCCGTCTCAGGCAGGATCGTAAAGAAAAGTACTTTTACTCTTTACTACAGATATCTGCTCGTAAGTCGAAGTAAAAAGTAACTACGGTAAAAGCTATATATGTAAAGTAAATTTAAGTGCAGGGACCTAAAGATTTTACTTGAGAACAGTACTTTTACTACATTTTTTCTGTTGGCAGAACAAGGCAAACGTGAAACTATTTGTTCACAGCTTCAGAAAGTGGTGCCATTATTCAACCCAAAAAGTGAAGGCTCTGGGCATTTGGAGGA